>NW_017100080.1:590857-825275 GCF_001412225.1 Nicrophorus vespilloides | reverse complement strand
TTCAGACGTAGAAAAGTAATGGACTAATATTTAACACCTAAATTGTCCTTTAATGTTAAGAACATAATTGAAATATTTATCAGTTGTTTTAATATTAGTGTAAAGTAGTTAATTAATTTAAATGTATTTTATGAATAAAAAATGATGTGAGTTTTCGCCTTAATTTATTAAATATATTAGTATATTCATTCAAAAAGATTTTGCAATTAATATTGTTAAGAACTTTAATTTAAAAGCATTTTCGCAATTATTTTTTTACAAAATCATAAAAAAATGACAATTTTCTTTAATGTATTTATTACTTAAACTAGAAATTTTTAATTATATATTTATAATAAATATTATATTTATTTGTGATATTTCATTCAATTTATTAGATACAATAAATATAATAGAGATAATTAAGTGTTAACCAACTCTAATAACATTGTTTGTTATTCATATAGGACGTGTTATTCATATTGTTACATTTAAAAAAGTAAACAAATATACTAAGAAATTTTGTCTGTATTTTCAATTAATTTTATAAAAAGTAATATTTCTATTTTAATTTGGTCCAATTTTTATTTTCATTACATTCATAATAAATAACCTGAGATCAATTTGTAATTGCGTATTAATTTTTGTTATATGGCTTCCATAATAAAGGTTAACTATGTTCCAGTATTTCACCGAACATAGGTTGGGATACTGCGAAAAGATAATAGGTGTTCCGTGTAAAACTGGACTAAAATAATTACTAAATAAATAAAAAAGAATAAATGTTTAAACGTTTTTTTAAACTTTATTGATTATATGTTATTACCTACACCATTTTATCTATTATAGTTTTCGAGAAAATCAATGAAATGTGAAAACACTTCAATTATTTTTTTCAACAGTGTGTTTCGTGAAAATTTCAAGATTTACAAAGTGTTCCTTTGCAGGAAAAGATTGGGAAACACTGAATATTAATTAGTACATGAAAAATGTTACCATGTATTATAATAATTTATGAAAAAATATATTTAATTCTTACCATACTGATACATACTTTTATATAGTATTAAATCAGAAGATCACAAAATATATTATATTTATTTTTACCTTTAATTAGTTTAATTTTTCCATTAAAATATATATATTATTATTATTATTATTTTAGAAAATTAAGTAATAAAATGATGGAAAGCATAACCATCATAAACTTTGGGTTAAACGAAAGTTGAAATTATTCCTAAATTCTGCATATTTATGCATAATAAAACAAAATATTTATTTTAATTTTCTCAGAAAGTTTTCTTTGCAACTGCATCAAGACAATATTTGTCTCAGGTAAAATATTCGTGGTACGTAATATGTTCACTTTCCTAAACTACAACAAATTCTAAGAAGTTGTATACATTTCTAAAAATTTAAATATACTTGTATCATCATGATTTTCTATTGTACAAGTTAAGATGGAAAGTCGTTAAAATTTCGGTCATCTTCCGCGCATTATGACATCAGATTGAAAAACATGAAGTAATAAAATAATATAACAAGACAATAATAAGAAAACGTCTAATATTATGAATGATATCGTATCATAACTTATATCTCAATATTTTGTATTGTTGATACATCTCTTTTTATCTTATAAAATGAATTGCCAAATATTGATAGATATATTATATTTACTTCTTTGGAATAAAAACAATGCGATTTCAAACTGAAATTAAACAAATTGAAAGGTTGATAGAGAAATTGGAAATACTGATTAAGGTTTCATATATATCATACGATTATTATGAATCTTGTTAAATTGAATACAATATTTTAATATGATGTAATTACATTGTACGTTAATAAGTACGTTATTTATTGTGGAATGTTTTATAAATACTTGAATATTGCATTAACTGATTATATAATGATTCTTATATTTTAATTAATTATAAAAAATACTTACATTTGTATATTGATTCAATTACATGAATTGAAAAAAAATGTAACATTTAACGTCAATTATAATTCAAAAGAAGCTTTTCAAAAACTTTAGTGTAATTACAAAACTTCTAACTTTTTGCAACTCTGTAATAGCTGAATACTTATTTGCATATACATTATACGAACGGAAAATGAATTAAATTTATTGATTTCTTAATAGAAAAAACAATAAATTAGTTATTAATCACCATTTTATTTTTAGTAGTCATCTCTTACTCTTACTATTTCTATCCATAAAAGATTTTGAAAATTTATTGTAAAACCAAATTTATTCAATAGAATTCAATTATACTTCTACTTTATTTATAAATAGTAATTATTTATATTTTCCTTAATTTATTTAACAGTAATTTCACGTTAATTATTTGATTGTTTATATTTTATATGGATATTATAAATATTTTTATTTTGAAAAAATATAGTTAATTGAATTTGTATTAATTTAATAAATATTTTGCCAAAACAATTTAATGAGATTATGGTAAGTCTATTCTAGTAAGTTTATATAAAAATGCAAGAATACCAAAAAAGGGCTGGAAATTGTATCAGTGTAAAAACAGAAATAGACAAAATTTATTTTGTATAAATATACAACATAATTAAATTGTATTGAAAATGATTTTGAAGGAATTCTTAAATTTGAGTTCAATACGATGAATTTATTCATAACAATGGCGTAAAATATAACAAGTGAACAAATTAGTTTATTATATTCAAGTTTTCACATACGAAAAAATATTTTGAATAGCTTACAGAAGTTACTTTAGTTAGTGAAAAATTTTGCATTATATGAAGCATCTGCTATTTGTTACAAAAAAAAACATAACTGTTTTTTAATTAATTATGTTTTTCACTGCTGAAGTATCTGGTGCTAGAATAGTTTGTGTCTTCACTAATTCGCCTTGTAATAATCTTACATTATTTTTTGAATCTACTTGGACTTTTATTTTCTTCCAACAAAATGTACAATGTTAAGTTTCGTCTGTTGCCTTTTTTACTACAAGATTATAAAGCATTTAAAAACAATCTAAAGTATTTTTTTATGTGTGTATATTATTTATTCAAACTATATATAAAAAATGTTCTAAGACTAATTAATACACACATTTGCTGCTCCCTTTTGTAATCTGTTAGATGCTTGTCCTAGGAAGAATTGCCTGAATCATTATATACAACTTAGTGGATGTCCTGAAAATTTATTAATACTGAGTGAAGCGGCTAACTCCTATGAGCGCCATATCCAGGAGGACGAGCGAACCTTCTGGTAAAACCTTTGCTGGTAGGAATTTTTGAAAAGAGAAAGTTGGTATTTCTTTTTCCCCCATAGTTTCAAACCCCCAATAAACGCATCTTTTTTTGGGTATAAATAACTCGACGCAAAAAATAGGTAAGCATCAGTTCTCACTGCAACTTGTGTGCATCAACATCTCTGCTTTCCAGTTTTGAAAAATATTAACTTTCCAAGAAATGGCTTCCAAAATCAATAATTGTACAGTGACAGCTGAAGATGCATTTACGGCGATCAAGCAGACGATGAAAGAGTTGGACGATGAGATGAAAAAGTTAAAAGAAAATTGAGAAGCAGTTCAACATAAGTGCATACATTAACGGCGAGTCCTCTCAAAAAATCTTGGGAGCTAAAATTATGGCAGACATTAACAGTGTCTACGTGGGCAACGTGGACTACGGGACGACGCCTGCCGTTCCTGCAGGCGCATTTCCAGGCTGCGGCGTCGTCAAGAGGATACCATACCTGTTAACAAGTTTGACGGCACTCCTAAGGGGTTCGCCTACATCGAGTTCTCTGAGCCTTCATCAGTGGATTTGGCCATGTCTTTGGACCAATCTCTTTTGCGCGGAAGACATATCAAGGTTGTCCCGAAGAGGACAAACAAACCTGGATTCTCCACCACCAACCGTCCGCCCAGAAATGATGCATTCGTCTACCACGGCAGAGATGCATTCAGACCCATGAGAGGTTTTACCGGTAGGTTCTCTCTTCGTCGTGGATACGGCGGTCATAGAGGAGAAGTTAGCCGCTTCACTCCGTATTAATAAATTTTCCGAACATCCACTAAGTTGTATATAATAATGCAGGCAATTTATCCTAGGACAAATGTGTGCAGTCTTAGGACATTCCTTAAATATACTTTGAATAAATAATACATACACCAAACACACTTTTGATTATTTTTTTATAACTTAATATTCATGTATTATTTTTAATACATCAAAAAACTTGTGCTTTACATTTTTACAAAATAATTAACATAACAAATCAAATTACAAAAAAATATGTAACCAATTCTAATCATTCCATTCTACAACAAAATATATTCTCAAATTTTAATAATAAACATATTTTTTGAGATCTTCTGATTTAATACTATAATAGTATGTATCAGCTTATAAACGCAATGGTAAGAATTACTTTATTTTCGTAAATTATTATAATTCATGGTAACATTTTACATGTACTGATAAAATATTCAATGAGGGTTTCTCAAACTTTTCCTGCAAAGGAACACTTGATAAATCCTGAAATTTTCACGAAACACATTGTTGAAAAAATGAAAAAGAAGTGTTTTCACATATCATTGATTTCATGAATACAGAAAATGCACATGAGAGCTGGATTTTTGAGGAATGTAGCAAATTCATACATTGCCCATTTTGTGGTAGGAAATAACATATAATTTCATTATTTATTTAGTAATTATTTCAGTCCAGTTTTATACGGTAGGTGTTTTTCGCGGTATCCCAATCTATGTTCGGCGAAATATTGGTGGAACATAGTTAACCTTTATTATAGCAGCCATATAAAAAAATAATACGCAATTACAAATTGATCTCAGGTAGTTTATGTATATTATTATGAACATAATTAAAATAAAAATTGGACCAAATTGAAATATAAATACTTACTTACTTACTTTTTATAAAATTAATTGAAAATACCGACAACATTTCTTAGTATAGTTGTTTACTTTTTTAAATGTAACAATTAACACGTCCTAAATGAATAACAAACAATGTTATTTGAGTATTATATTTCTTGTATCTAAAAAATTGAATGAAATATCACAAATAAATATAATAATTTTATAAAAATTTCTAGTTTAAGTAATAAATACATTAAAGAACATTACAAAAAATTTAAGATTTTGTAATAAAATAATTGCGAAAATGCTTTTAAATTAAATTTAATAATAATATTTATTGCAAAATCATTTTGAATGAATATACTAATATATTTAATAACTTAAGGCGAAAAGTCACATAGCCAAGTTTTTTATTCATTAAATACATTTAAATTAATTAATTACTTTACAATAATATTAAAGTAACTGATAGATATTTTAATTAAAGTCTTAACATTAAAGGACATTTCGGGTATTAAATACTAATCCATTACTTTTAAACGTCGGAATAGTCGCTTTATGCTGTGTCAAATAGATTTATAGTCCAACATTCAAGCTTATCTTGATACTTCTTTATCTTTTGTTAGCTTCTTCTACTATTTTTTTGATGATGTACCAATAATGTTCCTTAGGATTTTAATGTACCCGTTGAATACATTTCATAATTTAGATATTTGCCGTTCAAATTTTACAATTTTCCTAAAAATCTACTTATTTTTACCTTATTTAAGTTTAATTTATCCATTGAAATATATAAATTACTATTATTATTTTATAAAGTTAAGTAATAAAATGATGGAAAGGATGACCACATTTACGCATAATAAAACAAAATATTTATTATCACTAATTATTATTATTTGTCCGATGACTTTTTGCGAGTTTTCTGGCAGCTGTATGATTCCTTGCTTATAGATCTTCTGGTTCTTATCATTATTAGTGAAAGTGCGCCGCGGCTGTGCTGCAGGGGCACCGCGAATGTCGAATCAAAACTACTATTAACATAACTATTGAGATATTCGGCCGCGACCACAGTATATTGAGTTTTACTATACTTATCAAATTTTATTAACCCTAATTTGGACTGTAGACATAATGTTTTCTGACAAATTTTCTATTAAAAATAAAATTATTTTTCACAATAATTACAAGTTACATCCCACCATAAACATAATAGGTTAAAAACATTGGCTTTAATACAAAATCAAATTGGTAGTCATACATCTTAAGGAATTGACATAAAACGTTTCGATAGATTTCTCGAATTTTCCATTCGGAAAATGAGTAATGCTGTGCATTTTCCTTCGTAAGCAGAGCCGTAAATCAAAAAATTGCCAATCGTATATATGAATCATATCCTACATTCGACTGCCGTATATCATGACACAGTGTAACACTTTTTCCTGTCGTATTTTACTTACAGCGAAATCAATTAAATTACGAGCGCTAAAAACTAAAACTGAAAAGAAAGTGCTACACAACTTCGGCCAAGTAATTTCCAATGCTTATTTTCTCCTCTTGGCGGAGCGTCAGGAGCTCTTTTAATTTGGAATGCCAGGAAAAAGTAAACGGACCGGAAACAAAAGAAAAAACAAGTAACGGTTATTACTTCAGCCCTTCGACTCCGTCCTTTCATTTCCAATCAGCTTTTATAGCAATATACTTGTGGAACAACGTTTTAAACCCTATTTTTTAAATTTCTTTTACCTTTTATTTGAAGCAATTTCAGTTCGATTCCAACAAATAGTTATAGAGATATTTTGTTAATATTGACATATATTTTACTATTATTTAGTGTAAAGTTAGATAATAGCAAATAATCAGTGAAATAAATTGCATTTTTTAATTTTTTTTTACATGTACTTTAAATTGAAATGTTAAGATGTAATTTATGACCAGTGGTCAACTACGGAGCCGCATGCGGCTCTTCTAATGATAATTTGCGGTTCCCACCTCGCGTAAGCTAACTGTTAAACTTATTTTTGAACAGGCAATATCTTAAAAATAGCTCTTCGCTACAAAAAGTTTGACGACCCTTAATCTTTAATAAAATTTTAAATTGCTTTTATAAAAAACTATACTATAATGTATATACTATACTATATATATGTATATATGACATTTCAAGCTTAATGGTAAATAAAATGTGACTGTAAATAAATTTGACGTACCTTAATCACTAATATATTTAAATATACTAATCAAAGTTCACATTTTCAATTAATGTCAATGTTACAACGTTTTTAATTACACGGCCCGGCGCATCCGCCATTAATTACCCACTTTACTAATGTATAGATGTTTGTCCTTGACGTTTTACGATCCTGCTATTTACTTATTTAAATAACTAATTAAGCAAAAACAAACAGTTTTATTGGCGCAGTTTAACGTCCGTTCCGAGAACGCCTACTGGCATCCATAAAAATGCACCGAGGGAGTGTAAAAATATATATATAAATATCATAAAAAAAGATGAAAGAAAATAAAGCGCTTTCATTTATGGACATAATTTAATAAATGTCTGGCTTTTATGATCAGGCAGTGCGTATCGATCTTCGAAATAAAGCATTTTTATAGTCACGCAATTGCGATTGGGAATTACGATCTGGTCGTAATTAAAACGCAAACGCGTAAATTGAGCTGTTAAAAACAAATGTTATGGAGTTTTAACGAGCTTGTGAGTTATATAAGTTGATGTATTGTGTTTTGAATGTTTTTATTTATCGTATGCGAATTTTGTTTACTATTATCAAAAAAATATAATAATTTTATTGATAATTAACGAATGAAACTTGAAGTTTCACTAGATTAATATTGTTTAAAAATATTATGTTTGATAATATTTCTTTCTTATGTCTTAATAATTTTATTCACAAACTGATCATCAATGTGAACATTGACTAAATCTAATCTCGGTTGACATTAAATGGGTAAACTTTCCCAGTGGATGATGATTCTGCTTTGATAATATGGTATACAATTTAATCAAATCACACATGTATCCATGAGGAACCAGCACAAACCACATCATAATTGCATGACCATGCTATCAATTTGGTGAGGTTACAAAGGTGTTGGGTATTTTGAGCTGTATTCAAGGAAACAAACTATCAATTGAGATGTTTACTGTCAAGAACATGAAAGTGAAGGAAATCAATAAAATAATAATTGCCTAAATTGGCCAACCGTGTTCCACCAAAACCATGCAAATCCTCACACATTTGATAACTTGTGGAAAAATATTGGTGCTTGATTGAGAAGTACTCTAACTTTGTTCCATCTGATTACCTTTCATTTCAAAGTTTGCAAAACTTTTTGAATGGTAAAACTTTAACTAATTATAATGACCTAAAATCACAGTTAGTTCAGTTTTTTGCTGATAAGGACTAGCAGTTTTGTGAGGTCATCGGACAAAATGATAAATACATAATTGATTAAAAATCATCCTTTGTATACAAAAATAGACTTGTCTTTCACACTAATAAACAGAAAATACTTTCTTATCAACCCAATAGAACAATAGATAAAATAAATTAATACATAAAATAAAATATATGAATATTTGACAAAAAATGTGAATAAAACGGTGAAGTGATGAAATCAATCAATCGATATACTTTTTAACCAATATATATATATAGTATTTCTAATGATATATCAAAACATGTATAAAAAACAATTGTCATAAATCAATTAACAAATATAAATAACTTCGTTTTCAGAGGTAAAAGTGCTGGCCAATATGGGAATACTTTCCATCGAAAAGAAAATAAAAATATCAAGGATCTCAAAATACACTTTTATAGTTGTATCAAATACATACAAATCTAGTAGTAATTCCTATTTATGATGGCAGTCCAATGACAGCTATGGAATTAATATGACAGTCATGATATTCATATGACAGTGATGAAAGTAATATGGATACAACGATATTGAAATAAAAGTGGAAGTTGTATATGTGCTTTTATTAAAAAACTAAAATATAATTAAAAAGCATCCAAAAGAAAAAATAAAGAAATAAATTGGTTTATCTAAAAAAAAAATTAATAATTGTTTACCAACATAAATGATTTATGTATTTTATTGTACTTACACAATTTTATTATCCTTAATTTAGACTAAAGGGCTATAAACCATTACAAAAAAAAACAATTGCTGTACAGTCATAACAGATTAACTAATAGAAATGTTTCCACGAAATAACTACGTTAAGCAAAACTTCCTTTTCAGATCTAAAATACTGGCCAAAATGTGAATGTGTTTCTTCGAAAAAAAAAGAATTTATTTTCTTTTCGAATATTTATGAATGATTTATTATGCTGTTTATTTGAGTCAACTTACATACAAAATGAAATTATATAAATATGAATAACTTTCTATCTAAATCATAACCATTTTCACTAAAAATAATAAAAGAATAACGTTTTATTATTTTTAGTGAAAATGATCCTGATGTAAGAATTTCTGCTTAATTTTCTGTGTTTTCTAAATCCAAGAAATTTCTCACATCCTCAGCATCAATATTTCTGAAAACTATTAAATGAACCGTCAGGATAACTTTAGTTCTTAGAATATCTTGCTTTATTATCAGAGGTAGAGTTAACCGAGGTATAAATGTTAATTTTAAAAAAAATCTTCGACTTTTTACACAACTATATTACCATATTTAATAAAGAAGTGTAACATTCTGAACTAAACATATGCTATATAATAATTTTTCTACTCATCTTAATATAATCAACATTTAATAAAGGCAACATTTTATAACTTTATTTTCAGCTAAGGTGACATTGTTTACTGTACCACTTTCTTAATTAAAGTTGGATAATGAAAAATTTGAATATCTTGTTAAAAATCTAATATAATACAATTATTAACAGAGAATAATATATTAACAGAAAAGAATTATGAAATAAATTGTTATGAAATTAAATAATAATTATTTCTGTAATCATTATTTATCATACACTGTTACAAGGTCATGTAGTTTTTATTTTTAAAGACAGAAGTACTTATTGTTGATGAATGAGCGTTTAGGTGCAATTGAAATGTCTCAAATTAATGTTCCAATTTTGCTAGAGGTCATTAATCACCGGACGTCGTCTGCAGACTAATTTGTCATACCGCACTTGAGGTTAATAACGTAATGAAAACATTTTATAGAGAATAGCAAAAAACCGACATATTTTTAATTAAATGCTCTAAAACACTAAACGTCCGGTTTTAAAAAGAGTTCAAATAAATTTTATTTCAGTTTTAATGAATTACAATTGAAATATTTCAAAGTTTAATTACTTTTATATATTTTACTTTCATGGCATATAATAAATTACAAATAAATAATTTCAACGACGATATGAACGTAAATCTCATCAGTTGCTTTGAAAAGGAGAAGAAATAATAACAAGTCAGAATAATACTTCGTTATGGGATGATTTGAATAACGAAATCAAATCCTTAATTTGGAAATGGAAATAGGCTTGTTTCATAAAGATAATGTAACATCTTTTTTTCCCCATTTTGAAAGTTGAATTAATATCTCTATATAGAATAATAAAGTAATCATCGTTGCTACAAAAAGTTATAACATAAATTTTGATAATATTTACTTCACTGTACAAAGGAGACGAATACAAATTAAATATGACTAAAAACTATGTTTTCTGTTTCATTTAAAGTACGTTCAATATATTAGTTGATTATACACTTAACTACTTCATTAAATAAAACTTCGATTTGAGAAATAAAAATACTATGGCCAGAAAAGTTTTATTAAATAAACAGTACAAATTGAAATTACGTTATTAAGAACGAGTCTTCTCTTATTTGTGCCTTTTTTTCTTTTTCATTTAATAATTTACTATTATATTTATTTCTGATCATTATTAATACATAATCTAGATAAGTTCTACTAAAATAATTGCTAACAAGATTTTCTAAAAATTTCATTATAATCTATCTTCTAAATTCAATAAATTTCTAACATCCACTTCATCAACATTTTTGAAATATATTTATTGAGCCATCTGTAATAGTTCATTTCTAATTTCTTGTATGTTACTTTCTTCTTCTAATAAAACTTTGTTAACTTTTGCGCCTAACTCCATTTCAGCATTTCTTTAGTGACTTTGTTTTCAAGACCAATCAATGTTTTCGGACAATTACGGACTTCGATCTATACGAACTTCATTATTGAAAGTAAATTTTACCAAGGTATGATTGGTCTGTTCTATTAAATGAATTACCATAATGTTAAAATCACTTTTACTTTATTATATAGTAGAGTAAAACCTCGTATAGCAGCAAATGATTGTGTTTTATAAAATATATATTATAATGCAAATTACTATAAATACAACATAAAATTAAAGTAAAATTTGTTAATTTTTGGTGGCGTATTTCCGTTTCCCTATTTGCTATGTGTTACAATGACCTATAACGCTTCAGGAACGCATTTAAAGCGCTAAGTGAGGTCTTACCGTACAATGTTTCTTCCTTCTGTTTCAATGACCGTCATAATTAATATAGTTACTTATAAGTCAATGTTATTCTCTAATCAGTATATCATTGAGAAATAAATAATTTTGATTTAGTACAAAGCTTCTTCTCAAGACAACTGAGAATCACGTTATTTTTTACATCCAATTCTAGTACACAACATTTTATAAATTTATCAATATTTTTATTTTATTCAAATATATTAATTTAAATTTCAATTTATTTTCAGTCATTTTACTTTACTTACATTTTTATTTATTTGTATCCATATTATATTCTAATAATTATAATTCATTGACCAGAAATATAAAGGGTTTCCCTAAATGAACTGATACTTTATTTGTTATTTTATAATTGATAGAATTTTCCCTTTATTAGAAAGTACACACATGGAAGTTATGTGTGATACAAAATATAAATAAAGACAAGAGGATGCATCAAAAACAAAATAATATAAAACTAAAGACCCTAAAAAGAAATATCACTAAATAATAATAATTAGATAAAGAAAAATAAGAATTTGATAAAATATTTAAAAAGCGAATTAAACTAGCTAAATCTCCTAATACTATTTTTTTTTTCTCAATTAGGTCTGAATTGCATATAGTAATTAGATGTATCTTGGTATATTTTATATTAATAAAAAGTATTTTTTGATTATAATGTTTTATTTCATTATTAATCTATTCTGTTGAGAGGAAGTAAATAGTCCATAGTTGATTATTTCAAAACCTTTGTTAATATGTCACTACATAGTTTATATATTATTACGTGTTTTGTAGAAGTATAAATAGTGACTTCAGTGCGATCTCTAAATTTTTGACATGCAAAACATTCAATATCACTATTATCATTGTCGGATTCCGGACATTTCACAGAACCCTTGTCCTTCCGACCGACGTAATTAAACCGGCGGTTTGTCCGGAAAGTTTTCCGGAAGCGTCGAACGTCGGTTGCGTCCGTCCCGGAAGGAAAATAATAAAAAAAAGATATTGAAAGAATTCCAATTAAATTATGCACATATTACGTGACCGTGCATCCAGAAATTCTCTTTATGCGAGTCGAGGAGTCGACCGGACTCCCTCCAAGCACACGCACACATACACACACACGAACCCATAGTTCGTGGAAACAATTTTCGAACAAAGTTTATTTCTGGCCGGGTCTGGGAGAGTTACCGAAGAACCCGAACCACCCTCCAAAGGGGCCGGACTAATAAAATAGAAAACATAAAGCATGATCATCAGCACACATCGAAAGTTCCGAGGAAGATTCCGCGTTCGTTGTTTATGGACTGAAAGTTTTTTTCTTTTTTGCTTTTTGTTCTGATGATAATGGATCACGAATTCGTGATTTCCGGCAGTCAAACGGAAATACCATTGAATCGTCGGTTTGGGTTTTACAAAGCTGGGAGTCGATGATAAGGATAATCTTATGATTTATTGTTGTACCTTTGATGGTATTGAATAATGAATGAATTACGAACAATATTTTATTACTGGATCTATAAAAAAGGGCTTTGGTTCAATGGAATTTACTAGAGCGTTTTACATCATGAACTTTTGAATTCTTAAACGGTACATAGGATAAATACTTTTTAATGACATAAAAGACTTTTAAAATGATCTTAATAAAATTATGAGCCCTTTACAGTAGTTGACTTTCTATTTTCTTTTTATTATTATATATTTATATATACCCCTTCTTTAAGCGAAATAATGCCTGTAAACACTGTGCGTTCTAGGAAAACTAGCTCGGAAGAGTTAAGTACGGAGAATAGAGCAATATTTCTAGCTACGCCACTGGTTCAAAGACTAATTTTAAAGATTTGGATTAAACAAAAAATCATTTATAATATTTGTTTATTATAATCTTGAAATAATAAATACAATAATAAATTTATTGTATATCAGTTACACACATACAAAGAGCTACACAGCAATTGACCAGAATCTTTCCGGCATAAATACAACATTTTCTTATACTGGTGATTCTGCTTAATCGGGACACATTTTGTGCTAATTATCCTAAGTTCCATAAAAATTACTGGATTAGTGTTTTTTAGTATATTATTTAATAAAAAGCACAAAATATATATTAGCATATATATATTAAAACATTGTATTAAATTATGTCCAAACAATTTGTCCAAAGTGGTTTCTGTTTTTGCAAGATTGTAGTTGTACAAAATCAACGTAAATATTTATTACTAAAATAGGACTCCCGTCATTTTCATCCTGCATAAAATAACGCTGTAATAAATCAACACATTGTTTTGCCTCATGGTTAGTTACGAGAGCAGGAAGATCTTCATCATGACTGTCATCGTGTTTCTTCAGCTTTTGATTTAATACCTTCAACAATTGCGTCCTCACAATCGCCATTCTCGTCATAACATGGTAAATTGTTGTTAATAGTTAAAAAATCGAGACAATGAAGAACTTGTGAATCTCTGTAGATTTTAAACTATCTAGCATCTCCTCTTCATCTGGATCTTTGCCTTTCAGCTTTCTTTTGCACGTTTTTTCTTCTTCATGTAATATAAATTAGTTTTTATTTTTCTTCTTTTAAGAGGCGCGATAATGTAGATTTTAGCATGTGTTACTTGGCTGCCTTTTAATTTAGGATAGTAATTTTATTTTTGTCACTTTAAACTTTATTGAATGAATTTACCATACGCTTATACACAATAATGTCAAATAGAACCAGCGCTAAATATTCACGTGTGAATCCCCGGCGTCATGAGAATTCACGCACTATTATTATCCCGATTAAACGGAATATTGTCCCGAAAAGGCGGAGCAAATATTTGTTATTTCCTAGGTTTTGTTTCCGTTCTTTAGGATTTTTCCCTAACAAGCGGCTGTCCCGTATTACAATTTATAGATTATACCTTAATTTTTACAGGTTGTTGGAAGATTAAACCAAATTTATTGAAAAAATTTTTTTTATTATAATGACACAAAACGAGATGAATAATTGATGGTTAATTAATTCTGTAATAAATTATATTTCAAATTGCAGAATAATGTTTGAACCGACCTAATTATTGGCGATGATCATCCCACAGAAACATCTCCATTAATGATGCATGTTATGTGACAGATTGCGTGATGCAATATCCGGGATTACGGCAGCTGCATGAAATTATTGTTTGACGCATCGATGGACGGACTGACTTTAATCAGTGCAAATTAATAGACGTTGTGTTAGGTTCGCTACGATCAAGATAAAAATCTGCTTTGATTGAGGCCACACTTCGAACGAAGATGAGTCCGAAAGACGTGTTGCCGGTCGGTTGTTTACAGGCTGCAAATCCACGTTCACTCCGCATGCCAATTACCTAAGCTATAGAAAACTGAAAGGCAGCCAAACCATTGAAAGACCCTAGCAAATTGGAACGAGGAGAGATTTGAGCACGATGCGCTATCGACTGAAAATGGTTAAAGCTAAAGGGAGGAATGGAAATGAACAAAAAATAAAGGATAGAAATGGAGAGAAAAGTAATACGAGTGCGAATCAATTCCCGCTGAATTTACGTCTACCCCCGTCCGCGAACAGGATTTGTTACAATCATCTTACTCAAATGGAAACTTTAAAAAATAACACTGCCGGTTGAAGAGATAACACGCGGTTTAACACATCGCGCAAATACTTCATGAAATACCGAATGTTTTTTTAAAGTTACTGTACGATAATCCTCGGATTTCACTTGCATAAATATATGGTATTATAATAAAATCAAAACATAAACTTTAAAATTCAATAAAAATACACTTTGGAGCTTAGCTATTTAAACAAATATACTAATCAATAAGTATAATCTTTTACATTTCATTAAATTTTGCTATTTTTTTTAAATTAAACATGCTCAATACTTTTAATGACATACTTTATTTAACTGTAAATAAAATATTTGTTGAAAGGGTTTGGCAAGTTATCGACCCCTGAGCTATACGTAAATTATTAATAGAGTGATTATTCGTTATAAGCTCAAGAAAAATTGATTTTCTTCATAATTTTAAATCACATAAAAAAATATTTCAAATATAAGAAAGTAACGAAAATGTGATTCATAAATATAACAAATTATTAACAATTACTATCAAATTTCAATGAAACAGATGATCGTTTATATAATATACTGATTATATAAATTAAAACCGGTGTGGACCTTGGTATCCAGCTTTGGGGAACAGCGAGCAATTCAAACATTGACATAATTCAACGTTATCAAACGAAGTGTCTGCGTACCCTGGTATGTGCCAAACGACGTTATCCACATTGACCTCCAATGACCTCCAAGTTATATCTATATGTTTAATGAGCTATATACCAAAACAGGTTAGAACAGCACCCCAATACTCTAACAATGCATTTATTAAACAATAGTAAAACTGCCCATAGATCAAAAGGCATAATACCCTTGATATCACTTATAGATTTAAAAAATAACTATTTACTCATTGCTAGCATGTGGCAGATTGTTTAAAAAAATATATGTAAAATTTATTATTTACATTACTTTCTATATTTTTCGTTTAACAGTTATAACAGAATAATTTTACATATACTCGCATATTTATCAATATCGAATAAATTGAAGTATTTGTCAAATAATTAAAAAATAGTACTAATTAATAATTAATTATTTCAAATTAAATTAAATTATAATTTCCGTGAATTTTCATGGGCAATAATTTGAGTTGATAGCCCTTTTATAACTATCATCGCCAATAAATATGTTTAAATAAAATAAATAATTTTGTAAATTGAATTATTATTAAATAATTTAAAATACAATAGCAAAATTGTTTTCATTCTATATAAAGCAGTGGTTCCCAACCTTTTTGTGCCATTTCCCACTAAAGCCTTTATGAAATTATTTTGTCCTCTATGTAATATATACAAATCCATCTGGAAACACTGATTTCAAGCATTGACAATCTACCAGATGAGGATATAATAATTACTTATTTCTTCCATTAGAAATTTATTTATTTATTTAAATAAAGATAGTAATAATGCAACTTCAACTACATTCATCTAAATGGCTAAGAATACTTGTATTTTAAAGTTTTTTGTATAACTGTGACATTCAGATTGTACTTGAATTATAATTAACATTTAGTTAATCTATTGAATCGAATTATGTATAGTGCATCCTCAATCCTCAATTTAGTTAGGTAATCACCCTTCAATGTCTCTGCGCTGTCACATTGAACCTATTAGAGATCGCACTTGTAACACAATCTAACACGTGTATCAATTAACGAGCAATCACGAATTGCTACCTGTTTCAATACAATCTATTGATCTTCTAATACAACTAGATAATAATGGCTCAGAATATACTACATACGTAGATTATTTTATTAAACATTTGTATAAATATACTAATGCCATAGCGTACGCGATTTTCATTCGCGTAAACAAATCAACGTGAAACGGAAAATCACGTAAATTCAGACTAAAAAGGCTAATATTTTGACTTTAGTAGTTTATATAAGAGCTATATAGCTAATGCATTGTTATAAATTTACAACAACAAATTGAAAATTTTAAACATCAAACAACATATTCTACAAATTTCAAGTTGATCGAGATATATATAAATTGTGAACTGCTATTTGTGAAAAGGCAGTAAAGTGCGGTCATCTCAGTATTTTTTTTACATAATCATGCTTTTAAATTATTAAATATAATAAAAATCAATCCAAAAATATATACTTCGCCGAAAGACTTGGTTAGGACCAAAAAATATATGATTCATACTAAAAATTTAAAAAAATAGTCAACGTTGTCAAATATGTCAAAGTTTGACAACTGTAAACATTCAACAAATTACGAAAATATTGCAGCAAATTTAATGATCACCAAAACATTGTTTAATACATAGTACATCTAATCACAAACAGAAAGGATATCGAAGGGCGGAGGTCACCCATCCAATTAATGTTTTAAAAAGTAAAAGATAATATAAAAACATAGCTAATTAAGTAAGATATTTGTTGAAACGGATGCATTTATTTAATGGATTGTTAGTACCCATTGAAAAACTATTTTGAGATTGTTAAGTGAAATATGACCAAAAAATGGTAGCAAAGCTATTTTGTTGCAGTAGAATCGGATTGTTTCATATGATTGGCAACGAAGTATAAAATAGCTAACTGAAAATTTGATGTTAGCTGATGTTTGACATCAGCTAACATCAAATCCAACACATTCTGGACATATTCCTGCAAATTTAACGTCCATCGAGACACGTTATTTCCTGCATGTAAAATGTAATCACAAACACAGCAGGAGGTCCATACTGTACGTACTGCAATGCGCTTAAAATCGATTACTCCTCGACTTAATGACCGGTGCCATCAACATCACAAAACTTAATAGAAACCAGATTTTATCCAATGCTCCGATCGATTTCAAGTTTCCCGGAGGGAACTTGTTTGTTTCACTCCTACGAAGAAATTTCGAGTGACATCTTGTCGCCATGGAATTAAAGGGGTATAGAGTAAGATGATTAAAGTCTTCGGACGAGAACAACAGTATAGTGTGTCTAATAGCTGTTATTTACAAGGCGTACGAAGGATCTTGAAGGAATCTCGAGTTTCCCTTTCAACCTTCGCCACGATGAAATGTCGCATAATTGAAATGTGATTCAATTTTGTAATATATAGTTTGGCAGTTATGTAATAATTACAACGAAAATCAAGGCAGCTTTCCATTTAAAATAAAAAAACGATATGTACAAATGTAGTGTCAGAATTTAAAAGTGATATAAGTTTAATGCACTGAATTAATTGATTTAAAAAAAAAAACCTAACAAAAAGTAGAAATTTTTGATAATTCAACAATAACTGTCACATTATTGAATAATTTTAAATCAAAGCAATTTTTAATTCCAAATTAAGTCATCTATTCAATAAAAAAGACACGTAAAGAAGTAATTTTCGTTTGTTTATACAAATGTAGCAATTATTGATAAGATTAGCATATTCGAATTGTAATTTAATAGTTTAATATACAGTTTAACACACTGAAGAATCTATAAGGTGCCCAAATAAAAAAATGTTTCTTTCTTAATGTGACTGAATTTTCGATTTAATTAGTGTAATTTGAATATTGACAGTTATATAATAATTAAAACACAAATTAAGACATATATTTTTGTACAAAAATGACACTTAGTTTACGTTAGTTTGTACAAGTTCAGCACTTCATAATAAGATGCAATGCGATTAAACTAAAGTGGCGATTTTCGTTTGTTATGAATTTGTACTTGGGAATAAGACGCTCAACAATTTAAACGCATAATTTTCCAAGTAAATTAATTTTATTCGAGATCTGCAGCGTGTTTTACAGGCAAAACTTTGGTCCGTGAACTTCTCGCAAACAAATGGCGCAACTGTAATGGAAGTTTCAGAATTTTAGATATCCTCATGCATATAACAACGTACATTTCTTATGCCGAAAGGAGAAAAAAAATAGATTTTTTATATTAAACAATCTCAAAAATGATGCATACAAACTTTTGCTTACACATACCTAATCTAAACTGATATGTTCTTCTTCATTTATTATTTCTGTAAGAGTACTAACCTATAGTCATAAAATAATGGAATATATCTTTTATACCAACAGTTTTGATGAAATATTTGCAAATGTACTTAACAAGTATTGCTCTGCCCTTTATTTAAAAAAAGTATTTTTTTTTCCATGTACTTGCATAAAAACTGTAACTTATGAACAAACTGTAAATTTAGACTAAATTTATTATATTATATAATCACATATTTTGTATATGTAGATTCTTTTAAAAAATTAGTTTTTGGTTCCGAACAAATCGAATATTACTATTGTTTTTATATGTAAAAAAATGGCAATAAATATACTTTCAACTAATAAGAATTACCGTTATTTATTAATTAAAATTATACTATTAAATTCAATTTTATTTGTCAAACTTAATTAACGTAACCTCTGATAACTAAGTTTCTATATATTGAATCAGCAAATGTCCAAAATTGTTGATGCTTCTTGGAAGAAAAGAAAAAAGAACTTTGACTTTCTTTTCTCCCAAGAACTATCAAGTATTTCACATAAATTTCGCGTAAAGTATTGATCAAATATAGAATATTATTTTAGTATACAATAAATTAGAAAATATGTTAATCAATAGGCTTGTAAAACTTTGATGAAAAGTATGTTATTGAATGCATAAAATGACGGTTTTTAGTGAAAGATTTATAAAACCATCAATTTTACTGTTTATTTAATAAAACTTTACATGGTTTAAAAAAAGAGTTTAATATTCTTTTCGAAACTATATTTTATACCTCTGAAAATGAAGTTTCTATTAATGAAATAATTCGTTGATTGAGGTATGACTGTAATTCTCAGTATTCCCAATGTTAAGATGTTCATACTCAATATCTCTTTTTTGGCTCTTCTTTAGTAAGCTTTCCTGATAAATGTTTGGCACTTCTCCAATTTTACTCCCCTCAATTTTGACGTGAATTATAGCCATTGTGATAAGAAAACGAAACGATATTTTATAATTCATTTCACGCTTTACATCACCTCTTGATACTACAATGCAATCTGTAACATATTTTTCGAAGAAAAAAATAAATCTTTCTAAAAATTATAACTTTCTTTTTTTTATTATGTCGCAAAGTATATATTTACATTACAGTCTATTCCTGTGAACTTTGGCGATTTATATTTTTATAACTTTCTCAGAAAAGGAAATTTCTTTAAGAATTCCTATCTCAAAATTAAAATTTCCCATAAATAATATTAATGAAACAAAAATAAGTAATTTTTATCCAGAATTCCGAAGTACTAACGATGGGTCACTTATGCAGAAATTTGCGAACTAATCAAAAAGTCGGATGAACCCGACTAAACTTACTAAATTAAGTTAATCATTAATTTACTAATAATATTTCAATAAGCATAATAATAACAGTTTTTACTTCTCCAATTACTTCACTTTCGATTATTTGCAACTATCTTTGCATTATGTTTGTAACAAAATTTTTAATATTCTAGTGGAAAACCAATGCATATAAACAAAACTGCTAACTTTTTCTAATTTAAATAAGATAATAGTTTCTTCCATAATCTATAAAACCTGCTGAATAGTCGATTTGTATATAACAAGCAATGCCTTAGTGTTAGACAAAGTTACAAAAATAAAGCAAGTTATAATATTAATTTGTTTTTTTTTTTGCATTTACGTTACTTGATTTTATGATTGAATTTTTAAAATAAACGAAGAAATTTTCGTATTAAAAAAGGATTGTATTAAATAATGTATGCAGTGTTCTATAAATATACGCCATTATTTAGGCAATTTCAAAATTCCATGATCCCAGAACCTTTCAGTTTTCTGCGTAAAAAACTCATCAAGATGCGCTTTGCAAGTCTACAAATACATCAATAACTTATAGTACGATAAACTAGTTCTGCCAATATCTATAATAAACTGTACTAAAATTATGAATCCGGACTTATTAATGTTGCACCATACAAAGTATTTCTATTAGTAGATATGAAATATATTAAATGTTAATAATTTATTTCATAAATTAGAAATATACATCAATATGTTAAGTTGCTTGAAAAAAAAATCATTTTCTGGTAGAATTTTGTGTTTGTTTGTAATGTACGCTATTGTATTACATAAAAAGGGGAAGCTAGATGTCGAGTCACACGATATCACGTATAATTTTCGACAAACTAATTGGAAAACCGATATCGTCTGCCCCATGCATGTATTTACATATTTGGCCTAGAAGGAGAAGTCTTTCCTTTCCTGGCAACGTGAAAAGCTAACCACGTATATATTTTCCAAAATTGCATGGAAACATTATATATCATTTCCAAAGAATACCGAATATATATGGACTCTTCACTTTTGCGGCTGAATTTGAATATCCACGGTTTTCAGAGATGAAATAATATCGATCGACGATAATGCCTCCCCACTTCATCAGAATGTGAATGAACTTTCATCCGATGAAGACTTTCCTTGCGGATGAAGAACTTTAAACGCATTCAAACTGAAATCGATACACTCTCAAAGGGAAAAAGAATAGAAAATCTTTGATTGGCTCTAATTTTATTTGTTTTGATCGTGTATTGAAAATTACTGGTATGAATGACATCAAGTCTGATGTTGTCTGATCGCTTCTTCTATCCAATCCAATTCCGTACAAAATTCAGCTCCTTTCGAAGGAAATTGACCCTTCGTCAATAATTTATTTTCCCCTCAGTCCTACACTTTTGCGACGGACCGAACACAATCGCATCGAAGCTCCGACAGAAGATTAATATATAACTCTGAAAAAATCTTCTGACATAAATCTGTATTTGGAAGCTATATTTCATAAAGAAAAGTAATATCCGAAGCTATAAAGCTTAATGAATTTCATGTCACATTCAATTGTATTATTTTCTTTAATAAGCAAAATACTAAGTATTATTGAATATAAACCTTTAGACTTAGTTTTTAAGAATAAATATGTATATTTATTTATATTTGTAGACATATTTTAAATATTTCCAAATTTCAAATTTAATTTGAAAAAAATCATCATAGGTTTTTCATATTTAATAATTAAATTAAACTATTTTACTTTTTATTGTGAATAAATGTGTTTTTTTACTTAAAGGTAAATTTTATACTGATAGTGAAGTAGATTATATAAACTAAACTAACCTTCTACATACAAACAAACCTTCAATACAAAACAAATTTAGATTAATAGAAAATATAAATTTCTTGCTTGCTTGATAGTTTCTGTCATCGTATATTTTTTTGTCTATTACATTGAAGTTTAATTTACGTACACAGCACAGTATAAATGTATATAAATAATAATAATTACCATAGTAATACTATGTTGATTTAATAATACAATAAGCAGAAAAACTTAGATCGATAATAGATAATAAAAAAAATAATTAAAATAGGTACTAAATAAATTATATATTTATGAGAATATGTTTATAACATATGGAAAAATTACCGAAATTTTCATTAAATAAAACTTTATCAACAGTTTTATTCAAAGGGTTAGAATCGAGTTACTCGATGAGAAATAGACAGAATTTATTATGTTGAAAATGATTCTGAAGGAATTTTTAAATTCGAGTTCAATACGATGAATTTATTCATAACAATGGCGTAGAATGTAACAAGTGAACTAATTAGTTTATTATATTCAAGTTTTCACATACGAAAAAAATATTTTTAATAGCTTATAAAAGTTACTTTAGTTAGTGAATAATTTTGCATTATAAGAAGTATCTGCTATTTGTTAAATAAAACATAACTGTTATTTAATTAAAAATTTACAATTTAAAATATGTGTTTATATTACAATATGTTATATGTTTTTCACTGCTAAAGTAGCTGGTGCTAGAATAGTTTGTGTTTTTACTAATTCGCCTGTAATATCTTACATTATTTTTTGAACCTACTTGGACTATTATTTTCTTTGAACAAAATGTACAATGTTAAGTTTCGTTTGTTGCCTTTTTTACTACATGATTATAAAGTATTTAAAAATAATCTAAAGTGTTTTTTATGTGTACATATTTTTTATTAAAAGTATATATAAAAAATGTCCTAAGACTAATTAATACACACATTTGCTGCTCCCTTTTGTAATCTGTTAGATGCTTATCCTAAGAAGAATTGCCTGATTAATTATATACAACTTAGTGGATGTCCTGAAAATTTATTAATACGGAGTTAAGCGGCTAACTCCTCCTCTATGACCGCCATATCCAGGAAGACGAGCGAACCTTCCGGTAAAACCTCTGCTGGGTCTGCGTGTACCTATGGCGTGGTAGGAATTTTTGAAAAAAGAAAGTTGGTATTTCTTTTTCCCCAGTAGTTTCAACCCCCAATAAACGCACCTTTTTTTGGGTATAAATACCGGACGCAAAATATAGGTAAGCATCAGTTCTCACTGCAACTTGTGTGCATCAACATTTCTGCTTTCCAGTTTTCAAAAATATTACTTTTATTAGCAATGGCTTCCAAAATCAATAATTCTACAGTGATAACTACAGATGCATTCATGCTGCTGGAAGAACCTTCTGGCATGGACTCGGCTACTGTAGATGAGGCAGAGTTTATGGCGATCAAGCAGACGATGAAAGAGTTGGACGATGAGATGAAAAAGTTAAAGAAAATTGAGAAGCAGTTCAACATAAGTGCAACATTAACGGCGAGTCCTCTCAAAAAATCTTGGGATGCTAAAATTATGGCAGACATTAAAAGTGTCTACGTGGGCAACGTGGACTACGGGACGACGCCTGCCGTTCTGCAGGCGCATTTTCACGGCTGCGGCGTCGTCAAGAGGATTACCATACCTGTTAGTAAGTTTGACGGCACTCCTAAGGGGTTCGCCTACATCGAATTCTCTGAGCCTTCATCAGTGGATTTGGCCATGTCTTTGGACCAATCTCTTTTGCGCGGAAGACATATCAAGGTTGTCCCGAAGAGGACAAACAAACCTGGATTCTCCACCACCAACCGTCCGCCCAGAAGTGATGCATTCGGCTACCACAGCAGAGGTGCATACAGACCCATCAGAGATTTTACCGGAAGGTTCTCTCTTCGTCGTGGATACGGCGGTCAAAGAGGAGGATTTAGCCGCTTCACTCCGTATTAATAAATTTTCCGAACATCCACTAATAATTCAGGCAATTCTTCCTAGGACAAGCATCTAAATTTGTCATTTGTCCGGAACAGCAAATGTGTGCATTAATTAGTCTAAGGACATTCCTTAAAAATACTTTGAATAAATAATACATACACCAAAAACACTTTTGATTATTTTTTTATAACTAATATTCATGTATTATTTTTAATACATGAACAAAAAAACAAAATTTAAATTGCAGTTGTAGTTTTATTCAAAGGTATATATGTAATCGAGTTACTCGGTGTTCAAGCTTTAATTAAATGGAATAAAAACCACCAAAAAAAGGCTGGAAATTGTATCAGTGTAAATTGTGTTGATAATGGTTCTGAATGAATTCTTAAATTTGAGTTCAATGCAATGAATTCATTCATAACAATGGCGTAAAAAGAAACAAGTGAATAATTTTGCATTATATGAAGTATCTAAAATTTGTTAAATAAAACATAACTGTTTTTTTGAAATTAATTTTTTACAATTTAAAATAATTTCTGTTATTCACTTCTGAAGTATCTGTTGCAGTGAGAACTGGTACTTACATATTTTTTGCGTCAGTTATTTATACCCAAGAAAGATGCGTTTATTGGGGTTTGAAAATATTGGGGAAAAAAGAAATAGCAACTTTCTCTTAAAAAAAACTACATTAGTAATAGTATACTTCGATTCTCACAAATTTTATAAACAAGCTCATTAGAAGTAAGCAAATTTACAATTTATTTATAATTTACATTTTTATTTTATCCGATGACTTTTTACCACCTTTCTGGCAACTTCATGATTCTTATTCTTCTGGTTCTTATCAATAAAAAACTGAACCAAGTAAAATTTCAGGTCATCGTCATCATTAGTGAAAATATTACTATTCAACAAGCTTCGCAAACTTCGAAATAAATAGTGATCTGATTATGCAAGGACCAGACCAAATAGAATATGCGACCTCACTTTCTAACTAAAGCTTAAAGTTACTAAATATACGTGAAATTTTCAAACAGCACTATGGAGTATCCAGACTATGCGAGCAAGAGAAGATTGCTAGGAGTAGTGGCACAATCTATTATGCTGTACGCTGCTATATGGGAACAAGTAATGACAGTTCTAAGCTATAGGAAAGCGCTAGAAACGGTCCAACAGAGAGGAGCAATTAGGATATGCAGCGTGTATAAGACAATTTCCCGAGACGCAGTGCAGGTGATAGCTGGTGTGCCACCAATAGAGCTCCTTGTTCTGGAGAGAGGTGCGAGGCAGTGACCTAGAGCCAGACTGCTTCAAAAATGGAAAGATAAATGGCACAGATCAGAGAAAGGAGCCTGGACTTGGCACGTAATTCCGCAAATAGAGCCTTGGTTAAGCAGGAAGCACGGTGGTACAACATTTCACCTGAGCCAGGCGCTGTCTGGTCATGGATGCTTTGATGCTTTGAAAAGTGCTGGTACTGCGAGGAGGACGATAGCCCTGAGCACATGCTATTTAGGTGCTGCAGATGGGTTGGATTGAAGCACGAGGCGGAGGCAGAATTGGGAGTGAAATGCTAAAGAGTGTGGACAGTTGGAATATTGTAGCGGCGTACAATTCAGAGGTGCTACTAAACAAAGAAGAAGATGTGCGGAGGATGTAGAGGAAGTGCCAGAGAGGCAATGACAATCAGCATCGCAGAGTAGTATAGCGATACATGTCCTGCATGCTGGCGAAGAAGGGGAAAGGTTTTAGTGCAGTAAGAATCCCACAGTACCATGACTCCACCAGTGGTTCCTATGTAAGGTTTCCTCTCCTCTACAAAAAAAAAATAAAAAAGACTATGCGAGGTATTGCTGTATTAAAAAATATGATAAATTTTTATTTTCTCTGCAATCTTCAATCAAATTAAATAAAAATATATTCCGGTTAAAGTTTAATTTTAATTCTTCATAAATTTGATTTATTCACGAAATATTATGTTCATACTTTAATAACAGTGATATTCATTTATATAATTATCATAATTTGTATTAAGAGATGTACATTTTGTTGCTTCTTACATTACAGACACTTAACAATAATTTTTAGTTTTAGATTAACACTATTCTAGACATACCGCCATCTATTAATCTTAGTTTATTAACTAATTGTACAACAAATAATGGTATTTTTTTATCTTCTTATATTGACATAATACTGAACAAATAAAATATAACGAACGATATTTTTATGGTTCAACCTCACCACTTTTAATATGTAAAATTATATGTAGTTAAACCTTATTATAACGAAATGTGTGTACACAATACAATTTAAAGTACATGGCTTACATTCAAATTAGTTTGGTTTGTTTTTTAATAAGCAAACTACTTCAGTAGTTGGTTGGTGAATGTATATAAATTCTATGTTTATATAACAGAATTGATGATAGTTTATTTGGTGATTTTGTTAAAGGTTTGATATTTCGTGTTCATCGTATTTTACGATCATCAAATGCACGAAGCGGATAAGTTCAAGGGTTGTCCTAAATATACGCAGTCGATAATAGTAAACAGGGAATTGCGAAATGCAATACTGGAAGTCGATTCGATCGTGACGAAAATTTGAGTGACTGATTCAAGCAGCTATACACGAGAGCCTATTCCGCAACATTCCCGCAGATGAGTACTGCACGAGTTTCATCACTTTTGTTCTTGGAACTATCGTCCACACTGCTTGCATAAGAGGACCAAGGGTGCAAAGGATTATCGTTGCGCGTATTCATGCGACTTCCTCCATCGTTCTGGGTGATTCCAGTTAATAGCCCAGCCCCAAATTGGATTCAATTACGTCCTCTTCGCACCCTCTTCTTCCGCATCCGTCACCCGACCCCATCATCCATTTTAAACACTAAATTAATAAGAAAATAATCCCAGCCGCAGAATTCAATTTCAGTTTGTTTTCCGAAAAGGAAATTCCCTAAATGGATTTCCATAACTAACATCCGTTTTCTTATATCCTGCGGTTGATAACTATCATTTCGCTCGACTTTAATTAAGTACTTTATTACCACGATAATAATTCAAACGAAATTGTATATCTAGTAACCAATTTATTCTCTGAACATCTCTATTGTGTATATATATACAGTGGAACCTCGCTTAACAAGCACAATTTTCCTCGTATAAACTAATATAATATTTGATAATACGTTCCATTTTGCGAGTCATTTTTCTTACAATTTATTTTGCTCGTTAAGCAAAATGCTTGTTATGCGAAGTGCTCGTTAACAACTACGGACAATTTATGTATATTTTTAGATATATTCAATACATTTTAGTTTACTTCTTATTTCTTTCAGTATTTCTCAGATTTATTTACAATTTTCCCATAATTTAACTTTCTAAAATTGTTCGAGAATTCTGAAAAAAAAAACATTTTAAAATTCCCATTTCCTGAAACGCCTTTCTATATATTTACTTGTAACTCTAGTAATAAATAATAAATACAGTTCAAATACAATGAAATATATATTTTAAGTTTATTTGCAACATTTAATTCAATAATTACTAATATTATAATACTGTTTTTTACCTTCAAAAGGTTAAATTTATTTATTATTTTATCATTAAATTACTAAATTAATATATACATTTTTTATGACATAAAAAAATATTGGAGATTTTTTATATTAAAATATGAATATGATACATTATTAATCGCACATATTTACTTATAAACAATTACAGCTCGACTGGAATAAATATATAAACCTCAGTATTATATCTAATCAAACTACATATTGGTGAAACTATAATCCGTTCATTGTAATATGATTCTATATGTATATATTAACAGTATCAATATATACACGTAATTTAGTAACATAGGAGCATACATGCATAACTCGAACAAATACATCAGTATATTGACTAAACTGTATACTGTAATTATTATTTACACTTGCTTTTATGTAGGGTTTATACAAAAACCGACATTTCCACAGAACTGGTTTTCGAATTTTCCAAAAAATTATAGAGATATTTTATAACTAATTTTAATATACAAAATGAAAAAAATAATCAAAATAAAAACTGAAAAAATTCTAAATATTACATAAGATGTTAGTGAAAAAAATTCTATAATAGTACTAAATCCCGTTTATCTTTTCTCTTGAATTCATGTCTTTGTAATTCCTTAAATAATTTCAGTTTTAAAACTAAACTAAAATTTTACAAAATGAAATATGTGTGAAACACTCATAACTTTATTAGTATAACTTAATAATGTGAGTCAATGAAGTAGAATTATTTTGATATTATTTATTTTTAACTAAATATTGTTAATAAAATTGTTAATGATATTAGTAATACTAACGGTACCCTTTCGAATCTTTGTGTACAATTTCTCATAGATAAAATTATCACATCTCTATTATATTTTTTGACTTTTTCTAAAATATGGATACAATGATTTTGTAAGTGTTTATTTCTAGAAATATTTTCCGAGAAAAATCTATAAATTTGACCGATTGAAAACCTGTCAATGTGAATTATATAGTTGTTCGTTTGCATTTGATGCTATAAGTGATATTTAGAAGAAACAAGTGTATTACAAAAATGTCAACACTATCAAAATCAAAGTTATTAGAAACATAAATAAATTGTACAAAAAAACAATAAACTAAATATAGAAGTAGTAGTATTAATTTTCTTTAAGACAAAGTAAAATTATCAAGTTATTACATAAACACTTATATCGTAAAACACATATATTTTTTGAATGTGTAACCTTATTAATTTCTGTATAAATATTGATTAACCTATATTATCAAAAAGAGATTGTTTTGATTGATATTTATATTTCCCAATTATTTATTATTAATTTATATATAAAAATCTAGATTGCAATTGGAAACAATTTGTCTTATCAATGCAAAGTTAAACAAGCTTATTTGGATTTCATATCGAATGGAATCTCAATTCTTGATCACCTGTTTTCCTAATATAGATTTAAATTAGATTTAATAGTGTTCTTTATTTATCAGTATAAAAATGTAATTAAATATTTAAAAAATGGACAATCATGATTTGTTGTGTTCCTTTCCGGGCTTTGGGCCATACTGGTACAATTTATTTGTATGTTGGATTTGTCTCAAGTTTACTATTTTTGTTGTTGTTTTGCGCGAAAGTGAAATATTGATGTTTCTAAAAACCCCGCTTCGTTTCCCTAATATAAATACTAAACTACATTAAGTTTTTAAACAAAATTTCGATTCCCCCAATACACAATAAGGCACATAAGGTGAATGTACTGTAAGAGTGCGTAAGTTATTACCCTTGCTTCTCACATTCCACTTAGAAGGTGGTAGTCTTTAAGAACAACACATGTTCAACAAATAAGCGTCTACTGTATAATTAGTGAATTAATTTAAGTAAATGTCTTAAATACAATTATGATTAACTACACTCTTAAATTAACAAACTAAACTAAACTTTGAAAAAAAAAACACTATTCGAAATTATTTATGTGTAAACAAACAAGAAAATTAATCGAGTTGTAGTACACTAAATTCAAATGAAACGTGTTGTGAACTCAATATATTCAGTTCAGCGCTTTTCATAAACTTTAATTTCACCAGTTAATTAATTATAAATAAAACTTTCAATGTTTACACTTGGAACGAAAAGTTTTAGATTGTTCTAGAAACATTAATTTAATCTTTACGTAAAAGTACATAAAATAATTAATAAGGACGAAATTGCGTTCTTTGCATATATATTTTATGAACGTAATAAATTTTAGTTTTTAATATTTGCTTAGATCAATTCATTAAATAAATTTTAACATTAACTATATCATAATAAAAAAACATGTTAGTAACTTTATTCCACTGCATATTAATATTAAATAACTTATTGTCTATAGCATCGATTCCTAACATACAAATTATTTAAATCAATGTCATCTCCAAAGTTAAGTATTTTCCAAATAATAAACTTGATTGCAGAAAATTATGGATTTGAGATCCTTCTAATAACTTGACAAAAGATTTAAGTTTGAATTTACTTTTCAAGAAAAAAGCTGGCCGCACGAATATTTTATTATTTAAAAAAAAATCTATAGTTCTTATAATATTACAATTAATTAGCAGAAAGACTGCGGTCAATAATACCTTGCGCATCCACCAAACATTAGATAAGTGCGCTGAGGCAAATCGCTGTAAATATATTATTTATACCATCCAACAAACAATTGTGTATTCAGATCTAAATAGTGCACGAGTATTGACGAAGTAATCAGGAAGAAAGCAAAAGGTCTGCAGCATTGCAACGTACCCGAAACGAGCGAATAAAGTGGATGAATTTTTGATGATGCTATTCTTGCACTACGTGTATTGTGTTTAATCGATTCGACTGCGCCCCGTGAATTGAAATTGATCCAAGCCGTTTCTATCTTATTTTTTCGTTTTGTTTTCGCCGTTGAGGTGAGGTCTGTATCCTTCGGTCATCGTGTCCTTGAGACACGAGCATTAGCGTAGATTGCGTAATCACTTCATTTCCTAAATAGCCCTTACCACATATTTCATTCCGAATTGCGCCACATTAACACTATCAACGTGCAATATATTATTTTTAAATAACAGCTTATTTTAGGTGAATTTTTGTAACCATAAAATACAACGTTCATAGAGTTTAATTTACATAATAGAATTATATGATTTTTAAATTAATATTAATATATATAATGTATATAATATCCATATAATTAGTGTTTTGGATAATTATATTTAAAAATACCATCTATTTATATATTATTAGTAACAAATATTGTATAACTTTCAAATGTAGTTAAGAATTGTACTAAATTTAAAAAAATATAAGCGACTTAACTTAATTAAGCATTAAAAGCAATAATAATCTAATAATTGAGCAGCAAAAGTCAAACTAATTACAATTATTCCAAATTGAATAAACTTCGCCAATTTTTGTCTCGCCAAATATTGATTAATTTTCATAATACAATTAGCATCAAAAGTCAGTAATATTATAATTGTTCCAAATTGAAAAAGTATCACTAATTTAAGTGTTATCCTTAATAAATATTGCTTAACTTTTGCAAGAAATTTAGGTTAAAATGACAGAAATATTATAATTGGTCCAAATTGAAAAAGTATCACTAAATTAAGTATTGCCCCTAACAAATATTGCTTAACTTTTCTAAGAAGTTGAGCGTAAAACGACAGAAATATTATAATTGTTCCAAATTGAAAATTATGTATTATCCACAACATACATGGCTTAGCTTTTGTCAGCAATTAAACATTATTATTATAAATTAGAAAAGTATCAGCGATTTAAGAACAAATAATGTTTAACTTTTGTTATGATTGAGGCACATATAACGACAAATCCATATGATTTTTAGGAAGTACAAACCGTCAGACAAAAAAATCTTCGTATGTTTATCAACATACGAAGATTTTTTCCATTGCTTTTTGATGAGAAAAAATACCGTGTTAATGAAGATATTTATGGCGGAAAGACTTAGGTCGTTAGCCCTTTGGTTACAATTGGTGACTAATAAAGATTTTTTTTATTATTTTAAGATATTGACATCTTGAATTTAACAATTGTGTTTCATTTACGTATGTAAACTTTGCATACTAAAAATGTAAATGTTCCTGTATAATACAAAATAATTGTTTTCAATTTATTATACCGATTTAATATAACTGTAGCTAGAGTAATCTTCTACTGCCCCGCTGATCACTTAAGTTTTCTATTTGTTGTGTTGAACTGAAACTGGAATCTACCGCTTCGTTGATCTTTTTCATTCCTTTAGAAGTTCGTGCGTTACTCGCATTTCCCTACGGATAATACAACTTCTCTCACTATCTGCAACTTAAACCTTGATAATATTTTCACTGAAACTTTGGTTAATGCTCTTCTAAACAAACTCTTAGTGATAATTAAGATTATAATTAACTTGTTTTTCAACTATTATACAATAATTTGTTTTCTTACTTGAGTAAAACTATATTAATAGATTATACTTTAACTTTAATTATTTGTATCATTACTTATATTAAAGTTTTTTTCACTATTATTTTCAATCATTGCAAACGCAATTTAATATTATATACAGCAATACCTTGTATAGTGTGGCTTCCATCAGTGCGGATTAACTATAGCACGTAGTAGTAGTATAGTACAGTTTCCAAATTTCAAGACAAACTAAAACACAATAATTAACTTACACTGACGTTGAGAATCAATACTTTAAAATAGATCGCAAGATCGTTTGTTCCTGATGGGTGATAATAAAGTCATCGTGTCCCATCGACCAGCCTTATTGAAATGCGCAGCGTATTATAGTTTTTTTTTGCAATTTCTCCTATAAAGGACAGGACTACAATTTTTTTAAGCGAAATTATTTTTATTTGGATTTAAGTTTTATATAAAATACTTTTCTTTGCATGGGTGGAAAAACCGTCGTTAATAACCCTTTTATCGTAAGTCTAGCCAATAAATAATATTAATGTTTCTATACTTTAATATAATTATTAACTCATTTTTTTTTTTGAAAAATTACGGAAATTCCTCGCCAATATCCAGGACGTTCTGATACCGGACTAATGGAAACTTGACTATAGTAGTGGATAAAGGAAAAAATCGATCATTTATGTATATAAAAATAATTCAGTGTACTAATTTCTTTATTAACCCTGTTAGGACAGAATTTTTTTTGTTGGTATGTATATGTTTATTATTACAAATACAGGAAGATTATTCAAATTTTAAACAAAAAAAAATAACGTTTATACTGCAGGATATGGTTACCTATACTAACCACTAGGAAGATAATACATATTGGAAAACAATATCTTGTATGAGGTCTTCTGCAAATAAGTGCAAAAACAAGTCGGTTGGAGTTTCCAAGTATTGTGGAACATTTGGGACTGTCTTCTCTAAAAATTGATTTGTCCTTGTAACATTCTGATGTTCTTTTTTCCATATTTTCGATGTCGAAAATCTGTTCGAAATAATAGGTGTAGCCAAATCGATTTCATCCTCCATTACATTACTTATATCAGAATTTTCCGATTCGACGTCACTGGGAATATCATCTAGCAATATTTCAAACTCGTCTTGCTGCATTTTTTCTGAATAAATTATGCTCATTTTATTTTTAAACCCTAAAAAAAAGCTAGATTTCTACGTTATAAAATGAAATTCAACCTAATAATTAATTGTATAATTAGAGCTAATATTACATGCCATTGTTGTAATATTTTTAACGAAAAAACGTGTTCAGACAAGTAATTTTACCGGTAACCTCACCTCTGTCAGTGGCCATGCGAGATGATCGACGTGACGTCATTACGACATAGGCAAACTAGTAAATACTCTGGTTCTTTAAGAAAGCCCGTAGGCAAATATAGAATAGATTTTTAGTAAATAGTTAGTGCTGGTAATTACTGGTCCTCAAAGGGTTACAAAATTAAAACTTTGTTTTGAAATCTTCAAACCTGACTGTATTGAATCAGGACTGATCGAGACCGTATTATACGAAATATTGCTGTATTTAGATTATATTGATATTTAACTTACAAAGATGTCGATAATCACATGGAAATGCAGGGCGTAGCACAATACAACACGGTTCCAGAGGAAATAAGAAGAGAAAATGACATGAAGAAGTTTAAAACAAAAATGATGTGTCGGATGCGTGGTCGCGGAACGAAGATATAGAACATGGTAAACCCGCTCAAAATACCGGTTCCAAGAAGAGTACCGAAAGAACCGAACCTGAGGGGCATACACATAAGGAAATAATAAAAAATATTGTAAAAATTGTATATAAATAATAAAAAAAAATCTACTTGAAACACACAATTCACGTTTAATTTTAATAACGCGCAAATCCGATGAAAGCAAATAAAGCACATACCGAATGTGGTTAATTAATATCGTGTATAGTATTCAAACCGAAAACATATTAAAAATATATTTTCTGTTGTTTGTTCCATTGTTTGTTTATTTAATTTCCAATCCTGACAATATCACTTTTAAAAAAATATTTTGGAACAAAAGTTATGCAATTTAATATCATTTAACATACGTTACATTAAATGAACTGCGTTTTTATTTGTTTTAAGCTTACTGCTTTATTCTTTACAAATAATCTGTTTATAATAACTAGAAAAGATTATTGAATTTTATCTAAAATTCTATTCTAGTTTTCGAACAGAATTTGGGATCAAATTCAATTATTACGTTTCTATTTGCAACCGATTCGTTTGAGAATCAAGTTTCCTCTATAATATATAGATTCAAGAATAGTAAGGAGTACATTTAATTTAATTTATTGTTTTTAAGAAATACAGTATGCACATCTTTTCGAATCGCCCTGTATAATAATTATAAACTTAGTCTCCATTGTTCTCTGTACAAAAGAGGATTACAACGTTCTAAATGGGAGCTTCAAAGGCATGCTTCGGTCTTAATATTAACATTACCCACAAAACTGACAAACACAACTTTTAATTACACCTATGCAAAAGATGTAATTCCTGTAACGTGACATATCTGTCCGTTGCATAAATTTCTCTACAATCCTCATCTTTATGTTTTGTCACAACTTCATATGATAATTGTATTGAGTTTTATTCGCATTTCGAGATAAAATATTTAAACCTTGACATTTTCATCCAATTCATTAAATGAACATAAAACTATAGCTTTTTGTTATATGGATATGAATATACAACTATGGTCAAATTTACTCTCTCATATTATATTTGATTATATTTTCCAGATAGGTATACTGTCAAATGGGTTTATTACCCAATTGAAGTTACAGAACTTAATGTCTTCTGCGAAAAACTAATTACGGAATTAGAGTTAACAATCAGCTGTTCGATGAAAATATATAGGAAAAACTGATTTACGTTATGTCATTTTGACGTTTACTATAATAACCTGGAGAACCGGGTAATAAAATTATTGGGGTAATTAGGACTTATACCAATGAAAATATTGCATACATTTTGATGTTAAAAGCTGCAAAAACTTCTAAATTTTCACAATGAAAAAGTTGCTTTAATAATCATTAAAATTATTGTAACAAACAAATAAAGAGCTATAGGTCTTTCTGCCAATAACATTAATATTTTCAAGTATTTTTCAATTAGTTCCAATGTTCCTAACATCGATTGTTACCAACTAACAACCATATTGTTTAACAGCGGAATTTGGTCCACTGAAAAGCGAACAATACTGAACGAGTACAACACTTGAATTGTATTTGGTAAAGCGTGCTTAAAGCATAGTTGGACCGATGTTGGAATTATAATGAATCATGTAAAGGTTGTATTGAAATTGGTTCAAACGAAAAGAGAACAATGATCGAGTTTAACAATGAACTGCACTTTAATTATGAAATTGCAATTATTTTCTCTAATTTAAAATTTGCATCATAATTAACAAATCATAAATAGAAATATGAATTATATAAAATCGAACGAATTCCAGGTTTTCTTTTATTAATTATATATAATAGTTATATATTGAATGAGTTTCTAATAATTGTAATTCATAAATTACAAAATTATAATCTAATAATTTCAATTTAAAAAAAAGTATACTGTAAGCTTTTCAAGACTTGTTTATATAAAAAACTTGATTAAATTCTGATATAAATAATAATTACCAACACAGAAACAATTTTAAAATGTCTTAAGATTAAAATAATAAAAGTAAAGATTGTTGTTATTGTATTAAATTGTCGTGTCCCAGGAATGGAATTCTGGACACAGTGGAATATTGTCTGGTGTTGTCGTTGTGGAGTTGGGAATTTAATGAAATTCGTTTGGTTTTACATAACTTTATTCGTTACTGGGTCGATTTAAGATTCATCTGAGACTTTAAATGTTTTACTGAGACTATGCTCATCATACTAACGTTTTACTGAGACTAATTCTAAATACTTATTCTACTTACAAAGCTAATTCTTATTAATACGGGGTGGGAATTGTGATCGGGAGTAGGGTTTGATTGTATTGATGACTAAACGTTCCCACGGGAATCGGCCTCGGTGGTTTTGTTTATTAGACCGGGACAAATTCCTATGCATTTGTTTATAGGAAAAAGATGATCGATTACAATTATACATGTAAGATCTTTATGTGTTTATAATAAAGACTTGAATTCAGTATAAAGATATAGGAGTATCGATGGGAATGTTTACGCTTGGTCCCCTTTGTTTATATTAAAGTGTATCGAACCGGAATCACGGTAGAGATTCCTTTATTTTTATGTTTATATAATAATGCGACTAAGAGACGCCTTGGATGTCTCTAGTTCGTTAATACACTATGCTAATAACAACAATTACAATAATAATGGCTGGACACAACAAAATGATGATTCTCCATGTACTGTGAAACCTTGATTGTCGAACACTATTCTAAATTAATCTACACCATTTTAGAAAAATTGTAACAAATGTAATTATGCTTGAATATTTCATACATAATTTGAAAAATATAATGTTAATAATTTGAGAAAATTAAAAAAAAAAAATCGAAGTTTTATTTCACTCATATTGATGTAAATGCAACTGATAAAATATTTACATAGTTTAATTGATAAGAAAGTTATAAAAATTAGGAGATTATATTGAATTCCCCTTATACATACTGATTAATCAGCGGCTTCTGCGAATAAATTTCTAACGGTAAACCAATCTTTATGTAATAGTACATTTTCCTACAAAATTAACATATAAAACATATAATATATAATAATTTTCAAATTCTAAGATTCATTTTACATATTACTAAACGAAATTATTAACTAACTGAATTGTTCTAAAACTATATAATAATAAACATAATTCATTGTTACATGCGTGCAAAGTGCCATTACAGCAGTTTTTCCGTCGATATAAGCTATAAGTATTATTTAATTTATTACAATTTATAATATCATGTTATTGATGGATGGATTATTTGTAGATATATAAATTAATTTAAAATATATTTGTTAGTCCATGTGGATCAAAGAGCTTTTGTCCGAGGTATTTCTCCTTTATAATCTAAATTAAACTTGAAAATTTAATCGAACAAACATAAAATATCAAAGGAAAATAATTTATTATAAAAAATATGCAAGAATGATTGAATTGATTTGTAATCTACTTTTCATATTTATAAATCAATAAATAATCCTTGGTTAAATTTAAAATAAAAACATATTTCTAAATTATTCTACACTAATCCTTAGCTTATATCTGTACTGGAAATCTGCCTGAGTAATGATCAACATACAATTAAAATTAAGAATGAAACAATAGAATTTTTAAATAAATAATTTTTATTTAGATACATAAATATATAATACACATTTAATAAATTAATTTCAAGTTGAAATGCACTTTACGTTTTTAGTTCAGTATATGAGACGTGCTTGGATAAATATTGCTATGCAGATAATTGAGTGATCACTTGGATGTTAATAAGTAAATGATGGTTTGACCTTGCATTCGAGGTCCTTCATGCATTGTATGATCTCGTGCAAGATGCGCTGCTTATACTCGATGGTCTCGTTATCGTCGACCTTGAAGCTGTTGAGGATGCTCATGCTCTTCATCAAGTTCTCGAAGATATTTATATAATCGCCGTCGGTTTTCGTGCCTTCGAAGTCATCCACACACTCTTTCATATTCTGGACGCATTCCAGCACGGAATCGAAGGCAATCCGTGTGCTATCTGGCATCGGATTCACTGAAAATCTGCGCGACATTGACGGCGATTCACTCGACGGAATGCATTCCTCCGGAGAATCCTCCTTCGTCCTAATAGATTCCTCGTCGAAGGACGACTCTTCGTAGATCACGGACAACAATTTCGGAATGTGGGACACACGTCTATTCTCGTCACTAATTGCATCTGACGATTCGAGAGGTTCGTCCTCGGTGAAATCCTCCGCTTCCTCATCACTGAATGTCTGTGAAAAAGCAGTGGATTCCGAGATATCCGCAAGCTTCATCCGTTTCTTCTCAGTTTTATTCACATCCAGATCTGTTTTACCATCATTATCATAATTTTCATAAATATTAGCATCATCATTTGTAGTTAAAACAACTTCAGCATTCTCGTAATTCTCATTAACATTTGTTTTTTTGCGCAACAAAACATCACAAAATTCGTTATCATTTTTAGTTATCACAACTTTTTCAGAACTATCAGCTTCTCCATATTTTTGTTGAAATTTCTTTTCAATATTTTCTTCTAGTTCTATCTTTTCAAAATCTTCAGGCACAAACTCTGTTTGAGAAGAATATCTGTCGGATTCTAAATTGTCCACTGTTGCTTTTGCAATACCTTCTTCTACTTCTGTAAATTTACCTCCATTCTCATCGTTCTTAACTGAATAGTATGCAAATGCATATTCTTTAACAATTTTTTTGTTAATCTCATGGGCTTTTTCTTGAACTTCAATATATTCCGGTGAATCCTCTTTTTCCAAAACAAAATTTCCCTTCCCGTTATTATGAGTATTATCTTTAATAATATTACCATAAATAGCTTCATTTACTGTCCTGGGCCGAGGTTTTGGTTCAACTTCTTGAGATCTTTGTTCTTCTATGTTTTGAATATTTCCCATATGTTTTTCTTTATTTTCATCATTTGCTTCTGCGAAATCTTCATATTGATAGTTCTCATCTGATTGTTCTACTTGTAGCTTAGGTCGCATTTCTTTTTTAGTATTAGAATTTACTTCCATAACGGTTTTCTGTATTTCATGATTAATCACAGGAATTGGCTCATATATACATTCATCCTTGTAATTTTTCTCATCAATTAAAGCCTTTTCCTCATTTATATAATCGTATATATAATCTTCATCATTTCCCAAATTAGTTTTAACCGCATTTTCATTAATTTGATATATTTCATCGTCATTAACCAAAGCTTCTCTATCTGTTTTTTTAGGTTGTTCTTCTTTAAACCTAGGTCGTAGTTTCGGCGGTTCTTCTTTTAAAGGTTCACTTTTCTTGTTTTTAATTGATACCGCATATATTTGTGAATCATCGATAAAAGGAACGGTCGTATATTCGTACTCGTCTTGGAAATTCTTCTCATCAACCAAAGCTTTTGGCACATCCAACGTCTCGTACATATTTTCTTCGTTGTTTCCCAATTTACTTCTAGCAACTTTTTCATTTATTTGATATATTTCATCAGCATTCATTTCTTCATCTGTTTTCTTCGCTTGTTCATCTTTAAATTTAGGTCGTAGTTTCGGCGGTTCTTCTTCAACATTCAAACTAATTTGAGGTTTTAAAGGTTCACTTTTCTTATTTTTAATTGATACCGCATACATTTGTGAATCATCGATAAAAGGAACGGTCGCATATTCGTACTCGTCTTGGAAATTATTCTCATCGACCAAAGCTTTTGCCACATCCAACGTCTCGTATATATTTCCTTCATCGTTTCCCAATTTACTTGTAGCAACATTTTCATTTATTTGATATATTTCATCAGCATTCACTTCTTCATCAGTTTTCTTCGCTTGTTCATCTTTAAACTTAGGTCGCAGCTTTGGTGGTTCGTCTCCATCATTCAAAATTGTATTCTTGTTTTTTATTGATACAGCGTAAATTTGTGAATCATCGATAGCAGGGACAGTCGCATATTCGCACTCTTCTTTGAAATTCATCTCGTCAAGTAAAGCTTTCGCCTCGTCTATCGTCTCGTAAATACATTCTTCATCATCTTCGAATTTACTTTTAACTACATTTTCATAAACAGTTTTCTGTGCATTTCCTTCCGGTTTTAATTGATAGATTTCATCACAATTAACCAAAGCTTCTGCATATATTTTTTTTGGTTGTTGTTCCTTAAACTTTGGTCGCAATTTTGGTGGTTCCTCTTCAACTTTCATACTTGTTTGAGGTTTTAAAGGTAATTCATTCTTAATTAGTTTTGGAATATCTATTATTTCGTAATCATTTTCATCTTTAAACTCACTGTTCTTCTTAGGCACAAACGCAGACTTGTTCCTTGCTTCAGTAAGTTTATTTCTGCGTGGACTTTCCGGAGGTTCTTCTTCATCTATACAAGTATTCTTCTCGCTTATTAATTTTTCAAAATTCTGCTCCACCTGATCCAGTTTTTTGGAGTAATACTCGAAATCATCTTTACGTTCCACTTCGCTTTTAACTGATTTTGGCGTAATTGGGATTTCCTCGAAGCAGTCGTAGAATTCATCATCGGTATCCACGGAATTGGTGCGATTGTTACCTATGGTTTTGTCTACAGCCTTGGAATTTATGTTATCGATTTCATGGTCGTAATCGAAGAGCGTTTTCTCGTAATTCTCTTTAAGCTTCATCATGTTTACATCGTCGGTTGCGTCGAGACTATCCAACAGCTTAACGCACGAATCTATACTGAATTTAATAGTTTGATATTCCTCTTGTTCACCAGTCCGATAATAATACTCAATATCGCCTGTAAGTTCCTCAATTTTTGCTTCGATTTCTTCCACTTTCGTTTGATTAGTCGTGTACTTTTGGCTTTTCTGCTTGATGGATTCTTGGTAATAATTGATTTTCTCGCCCATTTTAGATCTCAACTCTAACACCATCTTATTGTTAGAGTCAATAGTATTTAGATCAGATAAGCACTTATCTAACTCCATTTTAATTTCAGCGGTGCTTTCTTTTCCATCGTAGTGTTTAATCCTTCTCCTGATCTCCTTCAGCTTCTGCACCAAAACATTCAACTGATCTTCAGACGACGGTCCTTTATCCTCGACCAAATTATTCATACTCTTGCTGGCTTTCTTGTACCTCTCACTGTTATTGCCTCTATTAAATGCCAAATCTCCAGTGGAATTCCATCTCTTCATACTTCTATAAGGCGCTCTTCCAAACACCTTCAAATTATCAATAGATGCTTGAATTCTACGGTATTTCCTCCGCACTCGCTCATTGATCATAGGATCTTCGATGTTATTGAAATAATACACGATCGGCCGATCTACATCCTCTTTGCTGTGGATATGCTTATTTATCTTCGACGGCTTTAGCCCCATAATTGCACCGAACCACAAACACCACTCAGTTCAAACTAATTTGCGCGCAAACCTGTTCATTGTATTTTAATAATGTTTGACCTCATCTCTCCGCATGTTGTTATCAAATTCGAAAATACGATAAGATTACAGCAGACGCGAGCGGAATGTGAACAACTTGTATATTTATATAGATATAATACACTGATTACTGTCGACTTTGCAACTTTCGTAGTGCAAATTTAAGCCTTCGCTATTGTTCCTCCGGAACCCATTATCACATGCGACTCATTTCTATTTAATTTATCTTTAGTTTCGTCACTGAGCACACACACTAAATGTAATTGCTAAATACTCGATAACGCAGATACTTCGATCAATAATTTTACTTCAAAGTTTCCGTCATCATCATAGCAGTATTTCCTTGAAAACTTCAAAAATGAGCCATTTTTTACTTTGAAAAAATTATCATTGAATAGCGGTAATTCCATTTAAAGATACATACTAAATGTAATTGCTTTTACTTCAAAGCATTTTCCAGCATTTCCTTGAAAACATCCGAAATTAACCATTTTTGCTTTGAATAAAAAAAATGTATTAATTAATGCACCTTCTATCATTTAACTGAGAGATGAAAAGGATGTAATGAAAAGTGTTCGCAGAGGAATTTTCGCACCTCTTTGAGGCTTTTTAATAGAGTTTTTTTTGTCCCTATCAGTCTTTCTCGCTCTATCACTCCCCTTAAGGCCCTTCTCATTACAAATCCCTTTTTTGTGCCGCTCCTCGTGCTCCTTCCGTTCATTACTCAATCCGTAGAAAGTCTTGAGGTAAAAGGAGAAGTACTGAGTAAAAAAAAATATATAAGTAAATAAAAAAATCTGCGGGGGTGATGTGGAACGGCGTAATAACACAGCAGAAGGGTTTTTCGAGGCTCCCGGTTCTTGTGGCAAATGAACCGTGAGCTAATCACGGGAGACACATGCGATATTAATTTTAGCCTTTTCAATATTCATAAGGGAAAATTCGCGTTTGAGGTCGTACATTATGCGTAAACATGTTGAAAAGGCAACCTTCCAAGCTAGAAGAGCCACACTTGCAGAGAGTGGAAAGTTTACTCTGTCGTGATGTGGAAACGATAAAAAAAAACTTTGTAGTCCGACGACTTGCAAAGTAAAGACCGCTCTTTTGACACGTGTTTCCATATATTTAAAACAAACATTGCATTTGGGAAATTATAGCTTAAGTGTATACATTATAAAATATTGAAGTAGTATTTATAGAATCTATTTGAGATTAAGTAACACATACTTTTATTCAATAGAATCTGAAACTTTTTTGTAGAAATTTTGCTCAACTAATTGAATTATTATTAAATACCGTATTTTCAGAATGAAATCTCTTATTTAATTTAATTTAATCTGAAAGTGCTTTTGGAAATTTACTTAATGAATAAATACTGCAATCGTATTTAATATGTAACAGTAAAAAAAAAACCTTTAAAAGTAGTAAATTTATATATTTACCTAGGATTACAGTAAAATTATCAACTGAATATAAAATATTTAATATTTACTATTCCTAGTAAATGTACAAACTACTAGAAATTGCAAACAATAGCTACAAAGGATTAGTAAAAGTATTTAGTAAATATAGAAGTTTTATTGACAACATAACAATGTCATTAAAAGTTTGACGTTATTTGGGTTAAATTGGAATACTACATAATGGTAATAGAAGTAAGTTTATAAAATTAAATTTAAGGATTAATTTTATTTAATAGTTTTTATATAAAACTTAAAATAACCTGCTAATTTATAAAAAGTCTATATACTTAAATTCATTATTAATTGTTTGGTAAAATTAGATATATTAAAGGATAATTAAATGATAAACAACTGTTAATTTAATAAATTTTACTATTTCATAAGTAAAAGTTTTATAAATGTTAGTGAAATACAAATTACACCTCAGTTCCCATCAAATTCTTGACCCTTTGATCGAGTGTGCTCATGCTCTTCTGGATCTGCTTCATCGCCTTCTGCTTGGCCGTCTTTATCTGCTGATCACCGGCGTTTTCAATATTGTCCAACTTCAAAAACAGCTTTATGAGCATTTCATCCAGCCTCGTGTGTATTGCATCGTTCTTGGATCCGTAAAAGTTATCTATTTCCTTGTCCAAACTGTCCAACTCTTTGCAAATCTGATCAATACTATCTAAGATTCTACCCTGGATTGTTACGTTAGCGGGTTCGAATTCCTTAGATGATTTATCCTTTAAATTATTAGAAACGTCGTTCAACGATTTCAACAACTTCTTCCTCTTCAGAGATATATTCTTATGTTTCATGCTGTTCAACTTATCCACGCGGGTCATCAAAGTGTTGATTTCTAGATCCAACGTGTTGTAGTTGTTGTCATTCTTGCTACCAATAAAGTTGTCCACGTCTTCCTTCAAGTTGGTAACGCTGTGCTCTATCTGTTCTAATTCTAGGATAGCCTTGTTAACTTTTGATTGGTTTTCAACTTCAACTAAATTTTCCGTTATCTCTACGTACTCCTTACTCTGCACCTTCTCCTCGAAATACTTAAGTAAGTCTTGAATGTACTGCAAATACTGAAGCTTAGAAGCATTTATGGACTGTCTCCTGTCCATTGTGATCGCGTTCACCTCATCATTGCAAGCGTGCAGTCTGTTTATAATCCTATAATACTCTTCGTCTTTGTGCTTTCCGTTGAAGTTCTCCATTTGCGCTTTTACCTCCAACAATTTGTTCCTCGCCTTTTCAATTAGCTGTTGCGAATTTGCTGGGGGGTCTGCTTTAATCGATCTTTCCTCGAGAATATTCAAAAGCCTATCAATACTTTCCGAACCTTTCTCTTTTGCATCCAAAACCTTCTTGAAGGTGCTCTGCGTCTCGTCCAACTTTACCTTGCAATACTTTAATTCATCCTCCATCTGAACGTACTGTATATTTTTGTACGTTCCGGTGAAGCAATCGATTTTCTTTTTGACCGCATGAACCCTCTTCAAAAGCTCCTTAATCCTTCTCAACTCTTCAGTTCGCATCATATCATTCTTATCAGCTACTTCGCACAAATTAGTCTGCAATTTATTAATCAACTGAAGCGTTTCCATCTTCGAAGTGTGCAGATTTTCGTGACGACCCACATCTAACGTTACAAGCAAATTAATGAACTCATTCAACTTTTGCTGGATCTCCTCGAACTCCGCTTCTTCGCGTGTACCTTTGTAATTCTCAATCCTGGGAATAAAGCTCCTCGCGCTCGACTCCACTGTGAAGATCTTCTCAAGCGCAGCACTGCAAGATTGACTTCTGCTGTTCCTGATGGAAACCCTGGCACTCTTTCCTCGATCATCATCATTTTTCTCGGCCTTCTCTTGGAGGAACTGCGTGACCTCATGCAGATCCTTCATAGCTTTGATCTTGGATTTATGCAAAGTACCACTTTTCGTTATATCCACCGCATCCAAATCGCTCTTATATTGAAGCAGTTGGCTCTCGAAATGATCATACGTTTCACTATCCGAAGTTCCAGTGAAATTACGTAACTTGTCTCTCAGTTCGTTAATGCCCCTATCGATAAGTTGAATTCTCATCACAGAATTCGCTATAGACGGGGTCTTCCTTAAATCAACCTGATCAACCTTCTTATTATCATCTGATATTTCTTTGACCAACTGATACATGACTTGATTAGAGTAAATGCGAGAGCTTCTCCGAGCATCTAACGCATTTGCCATTGAAATTTGTATGTTCCGCAATATATTCAGAGCTTCTTTATTATTAACGCCTTGTTCATTTTTTATCATACGCTCAATGTTCATCCAAGAAACGTTGAAACTCTCCAATCTATCCACAAGAGGTGAAGTAGGTTTCGTATTAGTTATCTTTTCGTGTAAACCATTCATGATGCTCTGAATCTCGTTGAGCAGATGCTCACGCGTGTTTCTGCTAAAGCTAGAAGATCCTTTCATTTGATCAAGCTTTTCCTTGGAAGCCTTCAATTTCTGATCTAGAGTTAAATAAAATGTGCTGTCTTTATTCCCTTGGCAAGCTTCCGCTTGCTCTTTATAAGAGCGAATATCATTCTCTATTGCCGTTAGCTGCGCCATTTCCTTCTTCAAAATAGGTTCGTTTTCCTTGACCTTCTTCTCCAATTCGTGAATTATCTTTTTAACTAAACTTTGCGCATTGGAAATTCTCTTCTTACCCTCATCATTCGTAATAGTGAGCTTGCTTAAAGTGGCAAAGTTTTGACGCAAATTATCTGATAATTCATGATACGACCTATTTTCCTTGGTGTCTTCGAAAGTTAACGCCCTTACCTCTAAATCGCTCAAATCCTGTTCGATTTTAATAAGCGTCATCAAATCGTCTGTTTGGAACGGCTTCAACTGAAAATTTAGATCCATGGATCTCCTTTGCATCACCGTAATTTTCTTTCTAAATTTGATTAGTTTATCAGCAAGTTTTTCCTTCTTCTCGTGGAGAGGAGTGTGCGGTAATGGATTCACAAGTTCCAAATCGTCGTACAACATTTTTACCTTCTTCTCCAAAAGCGGATAGTTTTTGAAATCGTTTAAATCCACGGTCCTGCGAATTTCTATATCTAAACTGTTGATTTTGCGCTCGATTTCTGGCATGGTGTGCAGCCGTGTCCTGTACTCAAATTTTGGTTCCTCAGGTTCAGTTTCGGGCACAATTGGAAACCTGTCCAGGTCTTGGGATATGAACGAGTTGGATTCAACTGTACCAAAATCCAAATTGCTCTCCCTGTTATTATGCTTCGTCTCTAGGATTGCGATGCAATCGTTGATCTCGTCCAGAACTTCCTTGCATTTCGGATTTGACTTTTTGCTCTTCATGGATGCTCGAATATTTTGCACGCTCTTCGAATGTTTGGTGAGGAGCGAGAAATATACGTCATTCCCATGACGCATATTATCTTCATTGAGCTCGCGGTGCAAAGCACGCACCGATTTCCGAACATCATCCAATTTCTCGAGTTTTTCTTTCTTCGGAAAAGGATCCGAAGCCTTCGACGAGGACGATCCCATTTTTTGTTTTTACTTAACAATTAGCAATCACTATAGGACGAAATGTAGAACTTTAAATGTGAATCTCAATAGAATAATTACATGTTCGTTTTACTTACTATAATTTGATGGAAACGTTATCACGATAATCCCGCATCACAAGTGGGTGAGGTTGAATCACTTTACGGGCTTAAAACAGAACAGGTATGTACATGGATTGGGAGGAAATTCACAAATAGAATTAGTTTCGCTTGTGCCTGATCGAGAAACGAGGTGGAAAATAATATCAACAAGTCGTTATCTTATCTATATCTGTCGCAGCATTTATCTGATATTTAATTACCAGCTAACGCCCTACAAAACCTCTCTCGCATTCTTCATATATATTTATTCAATTTATTTACAAGTCGGGAAATATTATTATAAAGTTTACATACGTGCATGCATGCAAGCGCACGCACATAAATTATCAGTCATCAAATTGAGGTTACTTTCAACGTGTTTATGTTAAATACATCGCGTCGCACCTCCTGACGTTCTTCGTAGTTATCCGAAGAGCAACTCATGGAACTGCTGCTGGCATACTCTTCGTCCAAACTTTCGATGCTTTTGGTTACTTGTAGACATTCAACTTCATCAGAGTAGCTCTTCAACTTCACCATTCCCATCGTGCTACGTACACTAGGATGCACCGATAACTTGTTCTCCAGCTGCGCTCGGAACTCTTTGAATTTTACTACCGGAACCTCTTCTTCTTCTTCTTGAGTCGCCCTCTCCTTTCTGTCCACGATCTGTTGGAGCACCTCCACTGATTCTTTGGCATACGTAATAGCGATCTTCTTCTCGTGCTTCAACTGCGGAAAATCGAACGTCTCAATACCTTCCAATTTGCTCGCAAACCTTAAGAAGCTCTCCTCCAAGAAATGGTAAACACGGTCGTTCTTCTGCCCCTTAAACACCAATATTTCATCGCGCATCGGCATCATCTCCTGTCGGATTCTGTCGATCTCGTTCATGTTCTTCTCTTCTTTAGTGACACGCCTTTCGCGCTGCTGCGTCCTGCTCTTCTTCGTCTTTTTCTTAAGAGAATTCGTATTGCTCTCCAGCGATTCCCTCAACTCTGGCGTGGACACAGCCTTTCCGCAATTGACCACCTTCTGCGGAAGCACGGTCTTCTTTTCAAGTACGCACATGTATGCATGATACCTATCCATGTAGTAATCCACCAAAGCGGTATCCTTTTTCTTGATATCATCACTCAAACCTTCCAGCTCGCTCCTCAACTCTGTTATCTTCTCCTTCAGCTCCACGTACACCTCATGCGACTCGTTCACTTCGGGCAACCCCCACAATTCGTCACCGACTTTCTCCCATTTCCGTTTCATCTCCTGCACCATATTCTTCACCGAAGACTTGCGCATCGAATCCGTCCGACTCAGATTCGATTTCGACGATTTGCCGCCCATCTGAAATCACTGCAAAACTGTTTGTTTTTGTCCCGTCTGTCGCCGCTTCTACGATTTACTTACATTCAGTTTCAGGTTAGAAATGGCATAGCAATTGTGACAGCAACACTTTCGTAACTAGGCTCTCTCGCTGAAGCGTAACTTCTTATCTCCGGCGGTGTATGCTTTATGATAATTTGGGCTTTGATAAAAGGGAGTCTTATCTACCCAAAACACACATCTCTCTATTCATCGTGCAATACACATCACAACTGATCCGAACGAATATTATATATATATATATATATATATATTTGTATGTCCGTACTCGAAGCAATTACCGAATGCAATACGGTCTATGCGAGATTACACTTAATTGGTATTTATTTGTAGAAGACAAAACGTCATTAATTTTAATGTTGTTTCTGTTGTTGTTGTTATGACAATACTAATTAAATATATATTAAAATAAAGGAGTTTATTTTAATATAAATGTTTTTTTAGTATTCTATATATGACATCTTACTATAATTAAGAAAAAGTTTGCAGCGATTAATACTTTACCCAATATATAATTATAGGTATTTAATATTTTAATTACAAAAATAATACTTATTTGAACACTGAAACATACAAAAATTAAGTTATTGACTATTTAATACTATTAAAATATGTTTTGACATAAATATTACATTAACCAATATTTTGAACATTAATGAGAAAGTATAGTGTTGGTTATAAAACTCTATTATAAAAGTTTTGACAACTATTTGTGTTGAAGTAATAGAAAGACTTAAAATATTATGAAAATATAAAATTTGAAAAAAAAAACTTATGATGTAATACTTACTTACTAAATGAATTGTTAACTGTTAATTGCAGTACATATAAATATTGATTAACTAGTAATATAATGTGAAAAGAGTTAATCTTAATACTTTTATGTATTAAATATTTGTATTTTATGAAGATATTCGAATGACTATTTAACGAACGAATTCGTATTGCTATTGCTATATATACTATTATCAGTATGATAATAATATATAACAATAATTTGTCATCAAATTATTGGTTCAATATTGACACTATCTTATTTCTATTGTTCTCGTAATGTTTTTAAAGAGCATATTTTACAAATTTGCTAAAACAATAGTATTGATCTATAACGTTAGAAATAGATTAAAAATAGAATTTTATGTTGAAGATAATATGTTTAGTACTTGATTCAATTGAATTGTTTAGGAGTTCATCAATTATTATCTTTTATTAATTAAAATAGTATTTTTAACTCAGTTGTCAATATTTTTCGTTCGTTATATTTGAAACATCAATTATCCATTGTATGTTGTTAAATTATAAATTTACTATTATTACTGAGAGAGATAACAATAATATTAATATCTTAATAGGTTCTCGATTAGTACGAGATATTTTATTAAATTTCCTGTAATAAAAATATGATGAAATAAGTAAAAAGACAAACAAATTAATTAATATAATTGTTGTAAATAATAAGTTATCGAAAATATTTTTGACATTAACTAATTAACAATTAGATAAGAAGAGAGTGATCAAACTGTCAAAGAAATAACTATATTTCATACCTAAGGATTAATAAGATTTAATATTTTTAATAAGAAATTTGATTAAAATTGAGGTTTTAATTAATAAAATATTAATTACTTTGATGAAAACTCTTTATTATAATATTAGTTATAATTAGTAAAAGTATAAGGTAATTGGTGCAGTATCACAATTTATATACCTAACATTTTAATTGAACAATACAATTATAAGATTAGATTATTTTTGGGACTTCATCTGCAAGCAAAACGAGATTAAAGTCAACTATATTCAGTCTTATCGTCGTGTTTTACCAAGCAATCGACGACCTTGGGTAAATCATCCTGGTTATAGTTAAAGATCATCTGGGACTGCGCTTGCATCTGTTTTCCAATACCATCTATATCAATATCCACGCACATCCTATCCCCAGTCGATACCAAATTATTTTCCGACCGCGATTTCCTCTTGGTTTTGTGGAAGACACTTTCCGCCTGTCTGAACTCCCGAAGATTGGGCTCGAGGAAGGATGGGCTAAGACAGTTCAACATCCTCACTCGTTCCCTAACAATATCCCCGCGGATGAATTGCCCATCCTTATCAACGTTCCCCATAATCTTGCAGCACTCTTCGATCTGCTCCATGTGGTACTGAACTTGCTCCAGCTTATTCAAGATCTGCTTGTAATGGTACTCCATCTTGTGGACCTGCTTCAAGGTCGGATTGAGATTCATGTTGGTAACGCTGTCCTGAAAATGCGAGATCCCCGCTTGGATCTTCGCGAAGGTCTCCGCCAAATTACCGACTTCCTTCTCCATCTGGACAGTCGATCAAACAGCAGAAACTTAATATGCAATACTGCGTATACGTAATTCAGTGCGCGCGTAGTTCCAACTGAACGTGCAAATTGTATCAAATACACCAGTATTTTTATCTTGCGGCTTGATAAATCGATAAGGAGCACGTAGATAAATATTGTTTCGTAAAGAAATTGGAACTCAAGGATACGTTGCACAATTGCGATTATTCAGAATTTTGTGATAAAGCTTTGGTAACGGTTTTTTTGTATGTATTCTTCTTTCGTTGCAGTGCTCAACTTGCGGCTACTAGGATTGACCAGAGAGCTTCCTGCGCGGGATTGGAGAGCGCCAGCAGGACTGGAGGGAAGAAGGCACCGCCGCCTTTGTTAAGATCCAGGACACTTCCAGCCATTGTCGTTCCGGGCGTGAGCATCCTGCAGGCACAGCTCGGCAATTTGAAACAACCAGGTAATTCGACCGGGCTTGGGACGAAGAACGTGCTTCGTTTGCTCGTACCTTCATTAGTCGCTTCCGCAGGATTTAAAGTCGCTTCCGGTTTTCATTATACTTGCGACTTTGCGGAAATTGTCAATCCTGGCCGCTTTATTAAATGCAATTCTGCATCCCATGTAACGTGTATGCCGCGCGATATTCGTTATTAAATCATGTTTCTTGTTGCATAACAAATCGGATTACTGAAATGTGCATCACTTTTTTTTCATCTGACGTGTTCTTTAATTACCCACAGATTTATTAGGCACTTAATCATTTGAATTTCCTTTGGCATTTTTATGTGAAATTAATAGGTAATTCATTTTAAGTGGCGATAAAATCATACGAAAGTTAAGCAACGTGTAACGAGTATAGTACTTGAATGAGATTTAGTATAATTGCATTCTACCTACACACATTCACATAATACATACGACAAACGGATTTTATTTCATGTTAATGTAAAGATATATTTCACGATGTAATGACAATAAATAATAAGCAAATAAATCTTTGTTAGTTAAAAAAATCAACAAAAATTCAAATAAAATGAATTAAAGCAAGCCAATAAAATGTAAACTAAATTATAAAATATTTTGATTGAGTTTCAATTTACTAAATCGTATCAATTATTTTATATTTATGCAATATACAAGAAATCAATTAGTACGTAGTATTTATTAAATTATTGACTTAATACATTTTGTCTTTTTTCAGTAAATTTATAATATATTCTAGAAATGAAACAAATTCCCTAAATCTAGTGTTAAATATGATATTTACGTTTGTATATAAACTATTATTGAAAAGTAAATGAAATAATAAAATATTTGATAAACTTATTCATGGTTCCTTATAAAGGCGTTTTAAATGCACTTAAACCACTTGTAGATATGTTTAGTGTTAAGATATATTACACTAAAAAAATATGTTTTGTATCATCAGTTCCTTGCACTTTATTTTACTATTTCAGTAAAATATAAATGATATACTCTGTTGAATATAATTTATTCCTAAAAAGAAAAACCTAATAATCAGTTTGGCTTACCGAATTTATATTCGAAAATCAATAAGTTTTTATTTGGGAACTGAAATCGAGACGATCAATAACTGAGGATCCACCATATTTAGCCCTTTTTGACGGAGATTTTTTAACTAGTTTTTCGAAACTGCTGAGTATTATAACATTGTGGTGAATTTTTGTAAAATGAATTGCGTCTCTACAGAAATAACGTCAAAGGTTCATCAAAAACAAAGATTCATACCGTCAACTTATTATATTACTTTTATATTAAATGCCGCATTTCATAATATATTTTCACTATAACCATACAAAAAAATAGATAAATAATGATATAATAAAAAAAATACATGTATTGCTGATGTATATAAAACTAATGGCACCTCACTAAGAGCTACGGTTGAAGTAAAATTTGATAAATGCACACTACAATATTTCATAAGCAAAGTGTTCTGTGTAAAGGATATGGCGAATATATTCGCCGCTCGTCTGCATATGATGAGTCTATGTAACTATCCAACACATTCTTAAATATAAGACGTAATATCTCTTAAAAAAATATTTTTCCAATATACAATTTAGTAAATACACACAAAATTAGAAAAACAACAATATTTAATGAAACAATATGAAAAATATAATTAAGAAATTAAAACGTAATTATATCATCATTATAAAAGAAAAACCATAAGTATTTTCTTTCAAATATGCATTATATTTCTTATAAATCTAAGTTTTTGTCTCAAGTGCAATAGTTATAATAATAATATAATTAAAATGAATATGAACTTTGATGTTTGTCATGTCAATTAGAATACAACATAGAAAACATATCAAAAATATGAATATAAACCAGAAACCATTAAAACTTGACATATATTTATAATAGTATTAAGTATAAGACATATTTTAAAAAGAACAAAAAAAAAATCTTTCAAAGACGATTTGATTGTAGATATTCCGAAAATTAGTCCGATGGTGGGTAGCTGCTCCAAGAGTAGCCTTGCCTCGAGGTTCCATGCTTCCCGTGTGTCCTTCAGCAGAGATGACAGCGCCGCCGCCCTCGACGTCCGGCGGAAATCAGCCATATCACGACTATGTGTTGGTGCGAATTACGTACCGGAAAAGGGCGCCTCGGAAAGCACTCTACTGCTCAGGTAAAATCACTTCGCGCCTACGTAATCAAATTTGTGTTGAAACGTTCCTGGCTCTGTTCTGTTCCGTCCCTCGACGGCCGTTCCCAACCGCCCTTTCGCAGAGTGCCAGCCCCACACGTCATTGCAGCCAAGCACTACAAGATGTCAAGCCCGAATACCGGAAGCAACGCTTTCAATCGTCTATCCAAACTGCTCAACCAGAGTTCGAAATCGAACGTCGCAATAGATGAAACCAGCGTCATTCGCAGACTCAGCTGGGAAAGGTAACTACCATTTTCTTCACATTTAGTTGCATGAAATGGCTTTCTCTCTGATTATTTTTTTAAAGATATTTACCGTACAACATTATATAAGTTTATCATTGGACTTTATGGTAACCATATCAATCAGATGTACCAATAATAATTGTTACACCTGACTGTCATTTATGTTTAAAGTCATGCATGCTTACTAGCATTGCCGTTTTTAGGATTTTGAAGCCCCGGGCATAAATATGGAATGGGCAAAAGACATATTGTGAATTCTAATTTGGGGCACCAACTAACACTTTTTGTTCATCATTAATGTGATTACATATTGGAATAGATCTAAAATAAAATATATTGTTTTTTGTCCAACACTTCTTAAATATTTACATAAATACATATTATTTCGAATTAAATTTTAAAGTTTAGAAATATAAATAAAAATCAACATTTTCTATGCCAATTGTGGTTTTATTAGGTTGTCTATCATGAATATATATAAATAATGCAAAACTGAAATAGAAATAATAATTTTTTGAAAGAAATAAGAGTTTTCAAGTAACAACCAGTCAACTTAGTTTCAAGTTATTCATCTCAGGTATTTCATTTTATCATACCGTTGTATCATTTTGCATTAAAGGATAACTTGAGGACAGAAGCCCTTTTCTCATAATGAATATGTCATGAAAGGGTTGCAATTTTTTTTATTCTTTACGAACCTTATCGACCCTACATCACTTAGAGAGATGCACGGTCCCACGGATTATATCCTATATCTCTTATTGGATTCTAGTATTTCTTCAAATCAGATCCAGGAACTTTCATCATATTTTATTGTTGTAGACAAACTTTATAGAAAAATCGTATATTTGAAGTAGAATAATATGGTGCAAATAGAAAATATTCAAATAAATATCGATGACAATTTATGCCAATTAATTTAATCAAATATAACTAAATAACAAAGAAATTAACTAAAATATATAGTTAAAGAGTCTTATTAACTATACGATTATTTTACAGTGGTGTTTGCGAAGACTGAATATATTAACATACTTTTGAGACATACACATGTAGTTTAGATAACAAAATTATTACATTTTTAACTCAATGCAATCTAAAATCATAATTACGTAATCTCATTAACATCAATGACAAGTAGAGAAATAATAATTTATACTTGTTTTTAAGATTGTTAACTAATTTACTAAAACTTTGTTGGTGATATTTCTAGATATTTATTATTTATTTTGTATGACTGTTAAAATTAAACTTTACTAAATAAATAACATTTGTATGTTAAATTTGTATTTGTATTATAAATTGAATCACAACACAAACACGTATAAACCATTAAAAACTACTACTAACCAGAGTTAAATTATATTTTTATTATAAAAATTACAATATTGGAACGTTATATAACAATAATTTAATATTAAATTACTCCATTGCCATATGGGTCAATGAACTCTAGTAGGTGGAAGAAAAAAGTCCGAAATGATTACAAAAAAAAAATTATTACAAATTTCCTGGATATATTTTCTTTTAATAATGTTGTTATTGTTGATTTCTGTAATGTCTTCTGAGGGTAATTTGTAACAGGAATGATGGGCGAATAGATTGAGATAAATTGGCAATTTATCGGGAATTCGCAGCGAGAGATTCGTCGCGTTGTTCCTGTCCATTATCATCCCGGATGGCAAAGCCCATTTCCAAAGGATCAAATACGCGTCCATTGCGACGTAACAGCTAATTTTCCATCGAAACGAACGAACATCATTAAAAATTAACGAATCTCCACAAATAAATCGAATTGTTCTTTTATTTTTTGCGACGTTCATAAATATTTTTTTGTTTTCGATTCACCGAAAGAAGAAGTTTACCAACTTCTACCATCTCCTTCTGAATATATAAAGATGCTTATTCAGCGAGCTGTATTGATTTTCATATTTTTTTATTATGTTTTGCTTTAGATCCATGCACTTCTACGAGCGTTAAAGAACACACATCGTATTGACCTAAGTTCACGTGGTCAACGTCCGTTTTATTAGCGCAGACATTATTTACTAAACGCCATTTGGACACGGAGCAAAGACACTATCTGGTCTTGTATTAAGGGAAGAACAAAGTAGCGGAAACTTCCTAAGCGAGCGATAATTCAGTTTAATCGATTTATCTTTTGACGGTACTTTGAGCGGTTTCACTCCGATAACTTTATTTGCACTTGGAATTTTGCTGCTTATATAAAATTAATTTTCACTTATCGTACTATACTTGTTTGTTCATTGGGCTGTCTCACTCAGAAAATTTTGATATTAACTTGCATATTTTATAAGTAATAAATTTGTTAGATAAGACACCATTAAATGAGAAGTTATTCACATAATTATGTGTTAATCACACAAACTATAATTCCTTCCATATGTACAAAGATTTGTAATTTGTTTGTAGTAAATTGATTATATAATATATTTTCCTCCAAACTGTTCATTGACAAGGAGATTATTCATTTAACTTTATTATGTGATATTAAATATAAACCAATTTTTCCTACTATATTTCTATTAAATCTAATTACAATTTCAAATATCTATATTGATCAATGTATTTTTATATATAAATTCATTACGTTTCATTATTCATATTTATTAGGGTTTTTAACTAATTATGTTTATAATAATTAATTAATAGTATTCATTGATTATCATGTATATCGATAATGGTGAAACAGTTAGAATTCATCATTATTTTGTCATGGATACCAACTTATATAAATTTAATACATACATTCACATTTTGCGTAACATTAGACATAAATGTGACAGGTGTACCAACCACTATAGATTACGTTATCTAAAATATCAGCTAATATATTATCGATAATCATTGATCATCATGGAGTACAATGAAATCACTATTTAGTCATGTATACAAACTTCTATATTCATCCACACTATACGTAATATGTTACATGTGTACCAACTATTACATATTGTTGATGGTTATTGATTATCATGATAGTGATATTTACAATTTATTACTGTTTTTTTCATGAATAACTACATATATACATTTATTTCATTGTATTCATCCACACTATACGCAAGTATATAATTTAATGTTTAATATATTGTTTCTAATAAAATAGACTGGTTTGTCATTTAATTCACTACTTACATGCTCACTATACGTAACATGAGAGATGTACTAGATACAACACATTATGTAATATAATATTTAATATATTGTTCCTAGTCATAGAGTACGATGATATTGAAATTGCTCCAATTCATCACTATTTATACATAGGTACCGACTTCTATAAATTTAAGGAAAACACTACATGCATCCGCGCTATGCGTAATATGTTACATAAATGACTGTCAGGTGTACCAACTACAATACATTACGTATTCTCAAATATACGCTTGATAGTCATTGATTAACATAGAGTAAGATGAGAGTAAAACAGTAATAATCCATTAGTATTTCATCATGGATCCCAAATAATACAAATTTAATTCACAATGTCAATGTCAGATGTAACAACTACTATTAATTTCATATAACATGAGAATATATCTTTAATGTTATGTATAAATTTATGCAAAAAAACATCATTCTGGTTGTAACTGCAACAAGTGTATACAGTTTTAACAGTGAAAATTCTGAAATACAGTTGCCTTTTCCAAATTAATATCTGAAGTTATTTTTCAGCATTAGAAGTTTTTTTTAATTTTTTGTTAAATATCCACATTAATCAGCAAATTTTGTGCATTATATAAATTTAAATAATCTTCAAAATTGCTTTATCTTTTAAACAATTACTTTTATTAAAAAAGTTAAAAGCAATTTCTTTCGATATATAAAATTAACCTAATTAAATAAATCAAGAAATCTTCTACATCTATAACGAAATTAAATCTTGTAAGTTATATATAACAAATGTCATTTTAGTTGCATTTCAATTAAGATGAGAGACGGTCTTAATAATTTACAAGTTTTCGGTATAAATTGAGTTTTCCACGGAAACACCGCGAGATTTATGCGCGCACCTTCCTGAAAATTTGATGCCAATCTTTCGCGTCTCAGTGACGTCCCCTGATATAATATACTTTAAGACAGCTATCTCGGAACACAAAAAAAATATGTATATATATACATAAAAAAATATAAAGGATAAATACGCACAAACGTGAGTTTCATTTTTTTCCCAGTGCATATTTCATACGGCTTAGTTCGGTGGGATATATTTTCTTTTTTTCGTGTCAGGGTGGTTTTAAAACCTGGCTTAAAAAGCCATAATCAGTGGTGATTTATGTGACGTTTTGAATACAATAATACGCAACACCTTGTTAGGTATTTTTGCAAACACCTTTTTTTTTTCTTGTTTTTACTGGCCCAGGAGATGGCTTTAAAATTTAATTAGGTTATGGTAATTTGATATATTGCTACAGTCAACCCTCCTATAACACGGTGAGTGCGTACCGCGTTATATGGAAACCGCGCTATAAGAAACTCGGAATTAGTACAAATCACATCATTCGTACCGCGTTATATGGAGATCAATAAATACAAAAGACAAGATAAATTATACATTCTTTTTATTAAATTGAATTGAAGAGTTCATATAAGGATTGATAAAAAAAATGAAACAAAAACTAAACTAAAAGACTGTTTTTCAACAAAAACAATGAAGTCTTTTGTAAAATTATGTAATCTTTCAACACTCATCCTCGCTGTCAGATATGAGTCGCCTAACTCGTCTTCTTTTAATGGGCAAAATGTCTTCATCACTTTGTTCATCTTCACATTGATTTTCGATTGTAGCTTTTTTTTTGTAAGTCCACTAAAACCTCTCTATAAGGAGCTAAGCAATTTCTTAACTCTCTTTTAAACTTTGCGCTGCGCACCGTTGAACAATCAGTTTGAATGAAATGAAGTTCTAATTCTTTTGCCAAATTTAGCCCTTTTTGCACATCTTGTAAATCGAGATTTGGCACCCATTCGTTTTCCTTATTTTCGTTTACCAATGCATTTGAGGTGGATGCATTAATTAATTCCATCAGTTCTTCCTCATCTAAAGTTTCTTCCCCGAGTACTAGTTCTCTTACATCCTGATGGTTTACTGCAAATTATTCATCGCTTAAACGAGAAGCAATGTTTACTATTTCTGTAACTGGGAGTGAAATTGTAGAATCATTTGTATTGCTTGAACCATTTGAGGTAAAAGAGGTTTCCAACACGAATTAAGCGTTGATGGTTTAATTTCCGCGCAAGCCGATGACACGGTTCTAATACAATTTAAAATTGAAAATTCCATCCACACTTGAGTAAGGGTTTTATTTTCACTGTTTCGAAAATGTTTTTTTTTTTAAGTTTGAATGACTCCTTGGTCCATAGGTTGTATTAATGACGTGCAGTTAGGAGAAAGGAAGACAATTTTTACATTTGGATGATCCAGTTCTATGTTGTGGCAACCGGCGTTATCAAGAACCAATAAAATTTTGAAATACAATTTTTTGTCCATCGTATAGGTTTCCACAGCCGGGATAAAACAATTAAAAAAACAATCCTTAAATAAATCTTAAGTCATCGAAGCTTTCTTATTAGATCGCCAGAATACAGGCAATTGGGCCTTATTAATGTTTTTCATTACATGGGGAGTTGAAGAACGATTTATTAACATTGGTTTTATAATCAGGCTCCCTGATAGATTGCTGCACACATGAAGGGTGATACGTTCTTTTGAAAGTTTAAACCCCTGAGCACGCCTTTGATTTTTCAGAATGAAAGTCCTAGATGGTAGTTTTTTCCAATATAATGCCGTCTCATCAGCGTTAAAAATCTGATCAGGTGAATAACCTCCTTCATTGATAATTCTAGCCAGTTCTAGCTTATAACTAAGCTGCGCGGAAGGAACTTATGGGATGCTGTTGGACGGAAACCGCGCTGTAAGAGTACCGCGTTATAGGAGGGCTGTCGCAATTTCAGCTCCGCGTTCTGAGAGTACCGCGTTATAGGAGGGTTGACTGTATACCTTTCATGAAATTTCAAGTAATTTATAATTCATTTTAATAATACTTCGTGATTAAAATACAATAAACACACACACAACCAACAAATTACAGTTCTTGTTAATTATTCTTAGACAAATTAAAGGTTACAAGAAGGTAATAAACATTCTAAGGAATAAAATTTGTAAAACTAGGTGAATATTAACAATACATTTTTAATATTAATACTGACAAATATACTTTTTTTGTTTAGCCCCTCAGAAATTTTTGTTGATTTTTGAAGGATCGAACCAACTTGTTTGTGTTGGATTTTCGTCTTCACAAGATTCTTTATTCAAAATTGAAATTAAGAAACTTATGCAACCAACTTTTCATAAAATTAATTATTTTTTTATTATACAGTGAATTCAGAGCCGTATTTTGGCTAACAATTTACACAATCAACATCACATAGTGTTAGTCAAGGTTCCCCCCTATCATTGGGGCCTCGTGACCCCCAAATAATGTTTGTTGAGGGCCCGGAACAATTTTAGCCAAGGGCCTTCAAAGTCAACGGGGATGGACTGAGTAAATTATCGTTATTAACGACCAAAGTATAATTTCTATAAAATTTATTTTATTGGAAATATAAAAAGGCTATTAATGCACTGTTATTGATTACTTTCACATTTGTATTAAAAATTGACTGTATAAGTAAATCTCCCTAGCGTAGATGAGAATTACTTAACAGATAAAAATGTCTATTGTCATATCAAATATATTTTATCACCTACAACTTATTAAGAAAAGTTTAATATAAACTTCTAATATAAATTATTCTAACCTAATTTAACAAAAATTAATTATAATTCTATGCATAAATTTCATAACATCAATAAAAAAAATATGAATAAAACTATATTTGATTATAAAAGTATTTAAATCAATTTTTATGAGTGCTTAATAATTACAAATTTTTACTAAATATTTACATATAATATTTGTATATCATTTTTTTTTAATCAAACCAAGACAAAATAGTATCTAAATGTAATTACAAGAAATTTTAGAAAGATAGTATAGAAAGATAATACAATACAATAATGATGTAAGTGCTATCATTGACTTTTGTTAAAATTAGATGACTTAAGAAATGATAAATTCCTTTATAACCATGTATTTATAGCCAATTAAGTTTGATGTTGACGCTAAATCACTTTATGATACGTTTATACAATGGAAAATAATGTATAACAAAACCTGGCTGTCGTATCTACAAAATCGAATTCATACCATCGACGCTTACCAATTAACTTTAAAAGATTTTAGTACTTTCCTTGACTCACTAAGTGATGCTTACCAAATAACTTGCCAAGTATCGCGTTGCATGAATAATATGTGCATAGTTTCCATGACTCTGAAACTTATTAAGTGACATTTACCAATTAACGTGTTAATTGTTGATTTGAATCTAGAAAAAATGTTTATATATCTACCATAGCTGTTTTACAAATAAATGAACAAATTGCTGAATGAGACTTACCAATTATCGCGTTATAACTGCGAGATGTACATAGTATTCTTAACTACCATATCTTCTTTTGCAAATAATCGCGCAAGTTACTTTTTTTCTTTGTAAGTAATATACAAAACTCATGTAGCTGTAAATAATAGCAATGTTGTATGTTCTTGTTTAGAAGAGACACGCTGAGCAGTAAAATGCCGAGATCCGCAAGCATAGATTCGATGGTCGAGGCCGTTTGGGCGGAGAGCGTCGTTCAGGTTCCGACGGAGAAGAGGTCCTCGTTGAGAGCGGAAAGGACGATTGCCCTGGTGTCACCGTCCGTGGGCAGAAGGTTAAAGGGCCAGAGAAGTATCAACGGTAAGTACATTCTATACGTTTACGTCCGGAATCGCTGTTTACCGACCACGAAGAGCATTTCCGTTCCACTCGGAACGACGATTTACATAATTTCGGAGCACCGCACCATGAATTTCTCATAGGCATTATTCTTTCCTTATTCTCGACTTTCTCTGTCGCATTCCATTTTTCCTTGTCTTCGTCCACTCCTTCGTCCAAGCTAATTTGAAATGAATTAACAAAAATGATTTGGTTGAAGACATCTACCAAATCTAATGCATAATCTAAGCACTACGCATGAAGGAGTTTCATTTACATACTATGTTTGTATTTTGTGAGAACCTTTTTTTAAAAACAAGTAATTAATTTATTTTCTTTTTATAAAAGTACGTTCTTTTAATCCAAATTTTATTATTGTCATCTTAGAGCAGCATTTTACGTCTATCCCGTTGTTATTTTCTATTTCCTGTAACAATTTCTTTAATGTTTTGTGTTCAGCTCCGTTTTAGCTTTTAATTAGTTTGTTTTCTTTTACTTGAAGCTGTATATGAGTCAGTTTGCTTCTGTAGTCATTGTCCAAAGTCTGTTTTCTTACATTTACATAAATTTTCTCTTTTAATCTCAAAAACAATACGAAACTTGAAAAACTTAATGAAGTCGTGGTATGCCACATTTGTCGCTTCGGTCAACTATTAATAGCTTATATTAAACACTGATTACTTATCTTTAGTCATTCAGTAAAGTACATCCACCATTTTATATTCAGTTGTTCTAGTATAAACTAATTGTTTTTCAAGTAAGTTTTCTACTATTCAATATTTTTTAGTTAAAAAATTTCCGTGATGAAATTATAGTATTTTTCTCATTATTAAATGTAATGTAGAATACTTTAAGTTTATTTTTGTCATTTTGGTAAAAACTTTTTTATATTAATACAATCACAAAAATAATTGCTGAATTGGAGTATTCGCTCTCATCTACCTTTAATGATTATTATTCTACTTTTAATGATCATTATTATTCTACTAAGATCTATTCCAAAATAACAAATTAGACTTTCTCATATAGTGGATTTTACATATTTCTTTAGATATTTATTTTAACATTGTTTTTTTGAAATTGATATTTCAGAATGTGATTTGCCCATGTAAATTGATTGCAATTGCTCTTCCAAATATCAATAGGTGGTTGTATTCTAATTATTCTATCACTAATTATTTATATTGCTACTTAGTTATAGTCTGATTAATTTATATTTTTATCTAATACACAATCGGGTATCTACAATGGGCTAAAACTACAAGAGGCCCAAATAAAAAAAAATGAGGCCCTCAAATAGAAAAAGTAACTGGTGTCTAGGGCACACATCTTTCTTAATGTGGCCCTCCGAGAACCGACAAGAAAATATTTGTATAAAAATAGGGAGCCGCACGCAATTATCAAATGACCGATAGAAACAGTTTCTAATAAGATTACATTACAAGAATATTTCAAAATTGAAGATAACAATAATTCAAGCATCGGCAAATTTTTTGTACCAAAGAGGAATTGTTAAGATATTTCCTGTTTAGAAAAAGTTTAGTGTGTCACTCATAGCAACGATACGTGAGGAGTGGGTTTTTAAATGTACATATTTTTCATAGATCTGCAATCATCATCTAGGGAGAATTTCAAATATTTTCAAATATGTTACTATTTTAACTACGCTGGGAGCCGCACTTGTCAGCAAAACAGCCGCGAGTTGCCGACCTCTGCATCTAAAAAGTATCCGTTTAACCATAGTTTATTTTACAAAAATTATAAGTTAGAAAAATCATAACAATCATTATATTGATTCCATCATTGACGCAAATTATAGGACAAAAAATCGAACAACTCAAATATTTTAGAATTTTAAACCATTAGATCAATTTATATATTTTACAAATGTTTATACTATCATAATAAGAAAAAACATTTATCGAGAATAAACTTTCTTTCATAGATTAAACTTTCCCGCGTATGAAATTTCCTTATTGTACTTGTAAAATGTATGAGAAATAAATTAGATGGACAAAACAATATAATGTATTGCATACATAAACCATTTTATTTCCTCCCAAATACCATATATTTTCTTTTTTAAATTTGTGAAAGGCAATGTGCGAATTAATTCCGGCCCAACGAATTTAATGTGCAAAGCACAAAAGTATAAATTAGGTCGCAGCAATTAGTAATGATATATCCAGCAAAACATTGATTCTTCTCGACTACTTAATCATTTGACGGCTCAGGGGGTTAAAGTTAACGCTTAATTGGTTTACATTGAGCACCGCTTGAAATCACCTCCGTTAAGTAGATAGGAGTTTATCTCCGCTTCCGGCGCATTAAGTTAGAGCGCCTACCAACCAACCAAACCAACCAACCATTATTTTAAATCAGCGGAGATCCTTCTTCGACCATCCATCAAATAAAGTTGTTGACTAAAACAACACGAACTGGATCAATGAAAACCAACAAAAAAACAGAGGAGGAAGCTGTGTCGAACAAAGTGTGCCTTGAATAAGTGGCGCGAAGGAAAATTGCAGAGCGCGCGTGAGAAATTACATGTTTCATATTTAGCCCCTAATAAAGGGTTTTCTTTGTCTCGTAGAGAAGATGATAGGGAATGCGGCAAGGGGGTTGTTGGCTCGACAACGCTAGATCGTATAATCGAATCGCTCTGCACGGAATTGCCGCAACATCATTAATTATTCCCAAAGGGACTCCCATTCTCCCAGTTTCCCATGTTGATATTTACACTATACACACATCTTTCCCAGCTACACACGTAATCCTCATAACTCTCACCCCGCATACCTGCCCCGTCCTGAACTCACGCCGCTTCCCCTTTATTCCCAACTCACACATTTTTCACTCCCTTTCTCTCTATTATCTTTATTATTAAATGTCCACTTCACGCACCCTCAAAGCGCTTCCCAGCTTTTCCAGAGAGCGCAAAATACACGAAAACATTTCACATTGTCTCAAGTATTACTAAAAAAAATATTTGCAAATCTCAGGAAATATTTTTAGTCTGACATTGTATGGTTGTTTGCTTCATTATCAATTTTTTTGCAGACCCACGCATTATTATATTAAAATAATTACGTTTCCTTTTTATCGAAAAAGAATCCTTTTTTTCGTACCTAATTATGTTTAATGTCTACTCAACAAAGCAATTTACTTTATTATCCTTATTTATCCAACGCATCTTTATAATTAAATTGAGCGTTTCTCTCCAGCAATAAAGTTAATAAGAAAGATAAAAGTATTTTTTTGATGCATAATCTGATCTAAATCCTGCGAATAATTCAATTACGTGTATAACACAAAAGTGCTACACACCTTTAACTAAAAAGATGCTACTCCGCGATAAATAGCTCCAATTTCGTGAAGAGCTCCTCTCTAAAGAAAGTATACTCTTGAATCTGAATGGATGCTTTTCCGCAAATATTGAACGTCGAGCTTAATTCTGATCTTAAATCGATGCAACAAAAGTTTATGATTTCCAGTCGCGGTTTACATTCGTTTATTATGCGTTTGAACTGCTTAGTCACTGCGCATTACTTTCACCGAAGAAAGAAAGTTTCGCAAGAGTAATTTATTTGGGTAACCTTTCATCCCGCTGGATTTAATAACATTAATCGGAATAATAAGGAATTTGTCCAAGTTCCGCTCCGAAGTTGCGCAATAACATTTTGTAATTCGATCACGCCTTGAGGCGAAATCAAGCATAATTTCAAGAGGTCGGGTACTTTGGGTGGAACTTCCCTTTCGAACATCGAGGAAATCATTCAAATGTGATCGGGAGGGTTTATCAGATTTCGTTGCATCCGCAACAATGGAGGTCGTATTAGTGCGGCCGTAAGCAAAACTCGTATTCCAAGGTTCTTCCTGTTTTAATTAATCCTTTTGCATCTCTCGACTGGTCACTCTAAGCATCTCTCCTTGCGATTCGGCTTTCAGTAATTGCGATTTTTTAGTGCGTGACAGAACCGAGCCGACTTCTGTTCACGACTGTACTTTCAACCTGTTCCGTTAAATGGCTTAGAGGTGGAACAGGTAGGTAACAAGAGAGAACAAAGAGCGGAGAGGTTTATGGGTAGGCGAAGGATGGCCATTGCTGTAGGTGACGCCTTCGTCTGTTTTGGAAGGCTTTTCGATTCTATCCTCCTCTTCTGTGCGTTGTGCGGTGGTGTCTCGTGTTTGTTCGGCGGAGGCAAGAAAAATCCCGGCCATCATCAGCATTCACAGTTTCCAGACCAGTCTTCTTAAGGGGGGAAAATTTGAAAACGGAAAACTCACGTGTGCATGGAATGGAGCTGCTTGACCGTGCGTCCTTTTTCTTCGTCAGTGTTTTGGTTATGTTCTTGTTTGTTGTTGTTATTGTTGTTATTGATGTTGATGCTCCAGTCGCCTCATCTCACGGATAATGCCCTATAAATATTACTTCTTCGGTAAGATATTTCTCTCTTTCTTTTTCTTCATCTTAAAAAAAAAGCAAGCATACATTACGTGCTCCTCGTGCCAATCGGGATCTCCGATACGGGCATTGATTTAAATGCAAATTTCCATCCCTCCATCTGCGGGTTTCATCGAAGGAGGGAGAATATCTGCTCTGACGTTTCTAGGCCGAATATATGATACGCCTTCAAATCCAAGAAAAAAAAACTAAATAAATCTGGACCCATTAACATTTTTTTTTCTTCTCTTACTTTCAACCTTACCAGATGCACTACAAACAAATTCTAGACCCCATCAAACAACTTTACTTACAAATCCAAAACTTATACATTAAAAACACAAATTGCAGATGTCAAAACCTAATTCAAATCTGCTTACACCATTCAAACATTGTTGATTTTTTTCAAATTCCAAAGCCTTCCAAATTGCAATCATCGCGATTTTCACAAAGCGTAAACTCGAAACTATTTTTGATCTATTTTTTAATTCATTATTCTTTATTTGTTTTGCTTTAGCAATAAATACCAAAACTGAACGCGTTTCAAACAAAGAAACTTTCACCCACGGAATGCTCTGAATTCCTGCAATCAAATACAATTTAGTTTGTTTAATAATCCGCTTAATTATTGCTTTGCTAATTATTTCGAATAGGCATGAATTTTTCATTAACTAATCTTGACAATCTTACCTCAAAATAGAAAACTACATTGAATTGTTCATTTATTGTAATTAAAACACGTTTCTTTTTGTACCGCTATGAAATGATCCAATTAAAAATAAATTGCCCCTTGATTTACAAGTTTTTTTTATACCATTTTAAGTTGAATTTAATGAAGAATTGAATTTTATTCAGGAATTAATTATAAACTTATTTATTATTAATAATATAAATATAAATTAATTATTTAATTAAAATAATCATACTTTTTTAGTGAAACTAGTGTTTATATGGTTGTCAACGGGTGAGAACAACGCTAACAATTGTTGAATTTAATGTTTGTTTGGTTGCGTCGTTATGTAACGTGTTTAGATGGTTGTCAACATAAAAGATTAACGGAATTAAATAATTATGCTTGGAATATTTAAAATTAAACGTTGAGAATTGAATTGGGTCAACTACGCGAACTACGAGTTGGTCCGTTCAGGGGTCATCCCAATGCTAAACGGTCATAGTTTTAACAAAGTTAAATCAAGTTTTCATCTTAGTTTCAATATGTTAGACAATAATACTGAATAAATGTTTTGATATAACAATGTGTATAAATATTGTCGTTTGATAAATTAAAAATGTTATATTCTGAACAGTTTTATTTAGCTTTTTTAGAAACAAATAGATTAAAACACAAATTGAATAAAATTGAATCGTGTTACGAAATGAAAGCTATCAGCTTATGTTAAAGCGAGTATAAATAAATACGCGACTAAGTGGTTGAGAAACGTTGATTTAGATTAACGCTTGTACAATTAAATTTATTAATTCTAATAAGGGATGATTCAATAAGAAAGTAGACGATAAAATGAAATACAATACAGTAAGACCCCAATTAACTCTACTCCGGTTAACGCTCTTTCAGTATTATGCAATAGAATTGGAAACATCAAAATCGCATACGATTTTGTTGTTTTGATACTCCTATGTAATTTCGTGACACTTTATTTTTACATGGAACGCTTACCTCGTTTAACGCAGTTTTATTTAGCGCTGAAACTTATTGGAACGTATCCACTGCGTTAAGCGGAGACTTACTGTATTTAATAAGTAACTTTACAAATATTGCGTTTTTCTGTTTTGAGAATTTTTATTTTTTTTTAAATATATCAAAATTTTCTATTGATCTTAATACTAAAATGGAATTAACTATAAGCATTGATTAAAAGTCAAAAGTAGAACCGGTTGAGACGTTTATATCTATACCGTCTACTTGCTACATGCCAAGTAACTATTTTACACAACAAAATCCAGTGACATAGTATTTTATAATATATAAATGTAGCAATAAATTCTGAGTTTTTGAACTAAAATTTAAAAATGCTATCATTTATAATTATAAAAAAAATGTGATTCTCAAATATAGGGGGGTCGCAAAAAAATTAATGACAGATCAATCCTGATTGTTTTTTTTACACATACTTATTCTTCAAGGGCAGAAACTTTTTATGTTCAAAAGGGTGTCGCGGATCAAAAATTTTGAGAATCACTGAATTACACAATACACACTATAAAATACTTGTCAAGTACCATTTTTTTTATCTCTTGTAGATATTGTAGACCATGCTAAATGTGCTGTAATATATCAATAACTCTATTAGAAGTTATAGGCTTTGAGAAATAATTAGTTTTTATGATTATCAATTTCATACAATTGTCATTAAACAATTAAATGTGGAGTTAACAATCGAAAAAGTTATAAAATATATTATATAAATTTAATGTGTTTAATACTTGCACAAAGTACTTTATGATTATTTTTTAAATCTGTTAGTTCAAACTTGCATACGTTGTATCTAAGAAAATATATGAGTATGGTTACCAAAATTTAAAAAGTAAAAATATTTGGAAAGTAACCCTTGACAATAGTAACTTTTAGATTTTGATTCAATTATTGTACCCAGACTATCCACGTAGCTTTAATTCACTTCTGCATATGCATGTTTCAACCTAGTTCGTGTAGCCGTGCGAGAAAACACAGATTTGAATAATTCTCGATTAGCATGTGTCAATTCGGTTGCCTAACTCTGGACATTTAATTATAATTTATTGCCGCTTCGGGTTATTGAGATTACATTTAATGTCATAATGTAAAATTGATATGCGTGTATATGTATATACATCATCTATATGTGTAGGTTAACGTACACGTAAGTGTAGTCATATTTGAATTTATCTTATGCCTCCGGAGAGAACCACGAAGCAAATTGCTAATTACCCGAAGCCAGGGGTTTGCACGTTTGCACGTTTTATGCGAGACTCTTGCAAACTGTATCATAATTCTTTACTTTATAAGAATAGTAGTTCTTGTTCTTATAATGCGCCAAATTTCTTGGGCGGTTCATTATTAAAGTACGTTAACAAAAGAATAATATATACTTCCGTTACAAACAGTTATGATCCATTTAGACATTTTTATTCATTACCAAAGTAATTATTTTAATTGTAAACTATTTTTTTTTAATTACATAAATTTAATTTCTTCTTAGTTTTGTGTTTTTTGTTGCTTGAATTGATATTTTTTAAAGATTTATCTTACTTAATTAACTGTCCATCATGAAGATCTTCAATAAATTATTACTTTGGGGACGTAAGTAATGTTATTATTGTGGTAATTAATCATCATGATAATTATAAATACGACTTCATTTATTTTCGTAGAATAAACCTCATGTTTAATTACCATTTTTCCCCAGAGCAAATATAATTGTAAACATTTATTAAATTTATGAATGGATTTGTGAATATTAAATTATAAAGTAAATAAACCTTAGATTTATTGAACATTATAAATAAATATAGAATAAATTTGTTAGAATTCTTTCATAAAGGCTATTCGAACCGAATTGTATTTATTGACTGTAAAATCAAATTACAGCACATTTTACAAAAACGTTATTATTGTTATAGTTTATGGTCAAACATAATTTAAATATTTGTTTATAGGTAATATTGTTATATCTTAACTTAAAGTCCTTCATTATTTACGGTAAAACCTGTTTTTGTGCGGTCTCTATTTACCAGACCGCATAAAAAATTGTACTCAGAAAATGCGTTTTTAAAATGTTTCCATCTTAGAAAATACGTCAAAGATTTACGAAATATATGAGAAATTGCATCAAAACAAAATAAATAATTAAATTACACATGGAAACATTTTACAAACATTTAATTTCTCATTGTACATATGGGAAAATTTTCAAAATGCACGTACATATTCACTGCTGCTTGTGTTAATCCAAAACGCGCATCTTCTTGTGATGAATTGGTTCAAATTCGACTAACAGAATCGTTTGAGCAAGCTATACATATGCACACTGATTGAAAACATTACAATGCTGTCATTGGAATTGCTTAGATTTTATTTACCGCATAAAAAAAACCGCACAAAATCAGGTAAAAAAGTGATATATCAGAGAGGGTTTGTTGGTTTTTAAAAATCCAGTTTTAAAGAAATTTATACAATTCGGAAGCCGGTTTTTTCAACAAAATTATTAATTAATTATTTATAGATTATGACCTGATAAATCCATTCATAAGATATCTTCAAGAACCTGAAGTCCTAAAAAAGTTTTTAATATTATAGGTGACAAACACAAGAACGTAAAATAGATTCTTTATATAGTTTTCTAAAGAATAAATTTTATTGTGTTATAGTTTTATGAAATATTATAGAATTTTTTGTTTTGTATTTTTGTTGGAGATTTTAATTTGATATATTTTAATATTGTATATTGTATTGTATAAATATAAAATAAGTTGTAAAAATCCTTTCTCTTTATATTCATGTGAAAATTCGAAAACCGGTTTTGTAGAAAAGTTGAGGTTTTTAACATCGGTTTTTGTATAAACCCTAATATCAGATTAATAAATTGTCTGTTCTGGTGCCATTTGGACGTGTTAACTGACGTGCCATATGTCGTTATAACCAGTGTCATTTTATTAAGATTTACAGTAAAGCATATAGGAACCTTTTTTTTTCTTGAAAAAGAAGTAATTGTCGACACAGCACATTTCACAAAAACGTGATTTTTAGAGAAATGAAAGCAATCCTAAGATTTTCGTTTTATGACCCTTCTATATTGGACCTATACCTATGGAAAAACGTGTTTTATCCTTTATTGTAAAATATTTTGAAATTACATATTTTTTTTTATCAATTTGCGAAAATATGTAATCCTTCGTTTCAAAAGCAGATAAGATTATTATTTGTTATCGATGATTTTAAAATATCAACAAATATTATCGCTTAACGAAAATGGAACAATAATATCTATGATCCACTTAACAAAATCGCAATTACAAATTGATCTCAGGTTGTTTATTATGAATGTAATAAAAATAAAAATTGGACCAAATTGAAATACAAATATTACTTTTTATAAAATTAATTGAAAATACCGACAAAATTTCTTAGTATATTTGTTTAATTTTTTAAATGTAACACTTAACACGTCCAAAATGAATAACAAACAATATAATTAGAGTTGTTAACACTTAATTATCTCTATTATATTTATTGTATCTAAAAAAATTGAATGAAATATCACAGATAAATATTATATTTATTATAAATATATGGAAATATTTAATTAAAAATTTCTAGTTTAAGTAATAAATACAGTAAAGAAATTTACAAAACTTTTAAGATTTTGTAAAAAAATATTTGCGAAAATACTTTTACATTTAATTTAATAATAATATTTATAGCAAAATATTTTCGAATGAATATACTAATATATTTAATAACTTAGGGCGAAAAGTCACATAGCCACGTTTTTTATTCATTAAATACCTTTAAATTAATTAATTACTTTACAAAAATATTAAAGTAACTGATAGATATTTCAATTAAGTTCTTAACATTAATGGACAATTCGGGTGTTAAATGTTAGTCCATTACGTTTAAACGTCTGAGTAGTCGCTTTAAGCTGTGTCAACAAGATTTATAGTCCAACATTCAAGCATATCTTGATACTTCTTTATCTTTTGTTATCTTCTTCTACTGTTTCTATTTTTTTTTGAAGATGTACCAAAATGATGTTCCTTAGGATTGAATACATTTCATAATTTAAATATTTGTCGTTCAAATTTTACAATTTTTAAGTTTCAATTTTCCATTGAAATATATAAATTATTATTATTATTTTAGAAAGTTAAGTAAGATGGAAAGGATGACCATCATAAAGTTTGGGTTAAACGAAATTTGAAATTGTTCCTAAATTCTGCACATTTATGCATAATAAAACAAAATATTTATTTATTTTTTACAATTTTCTTTACAACAGCATCAAGCCATATTATTCTCGTAAATCAGGAAAGTAATATAATATTTGTCTCAGGTAAAAAATATAGGTGTCCCTTTCCAGTTCATTCGTGATGCGCAATGTGTTAGTTTCCTAAACTACAAACAAATTCAAAGAAGTTGTATAAATTTCTAAAAAAAAATAAATATACAGTGGAACCTCGCTTAACGAGTTTAATCCGTTCCAAAATTTCCGGATTTTTACTCGTATAGTGAAACATATTCAAAAATACACATGATATGTGTACATAAGTTTTAAAAATGATGTAGCAAGCGCGCAATCCGGAACTTTTCTTCTCATAGTCACTCGTTATGCGAAACGTCGCTCGTTAAGCGAGTTATTTTTCTTACAATTAATTTTGCTCTTTAAGCGAAATTCTCGTTATGCGAGGTGCTCGTTAAGCGAAGTTCCATTGTACTTTTATCATCATGAGTTTCTAGTATACAAGTTAAGATGGACAGTCGTTTAAATTTCAGTCATCTTCCGCGCATTATGAACATGATGACTTTGTGTCAGATTGACAAACCTGAAGTAATATAACAAGACAATAATACCAAAACGTTTAATATTATGAATGATATCGTATCATGACTTATATCTCAATATTTTGTATTGTTGATACATTCTCATTTTTATCTTATAAAACGAATTGCCAAATATTGATATGATATATATATATTTACTTTTTTGGAATAAAAAAAAATAGATTTCAAACTGAACTTAAACAAATTGAAAGGTTGATAAAGAAATCGTAAATACTGATAAACGTTTTATAAATAAATATATATCATGCGATTATTATGAATCTTGTTAAATTGAATACAATATTTTTAATGTAATATGATGTAATTAATTAAATAGTTGTGCGGGTTGTTACGTGTCATTAAATTCTAGCAATTTTGAAACAATTACAATGATTGATTCATCATGATTATAATGTATACTGAAAGTACGTTATTTATTGTGGAATGTTTTAGAAATATCGATGTTCTTGAAGAACAATAATTATCATTAATTAGAAACTTAAATATTGCAATAACTGATTATATAAATATTCTTATATTTTAATTATTTACATAAATTACTTATACTAATCAATATTTGTAAATTGATTCAATTACATGAATTGAAAAAAAATGTAACATTCAGTATCAATTATAACTTAAAAGAAGTTTACTTTTTAAAATCTTTACTATATGAATTGAGGTATTACGTGAATTTGAACAATGTTATTATCAACAGAATTATGGAAAATATTAAAATATTTCCGATAATTCACTGAGCAACACAGAATAATTAAGTTCACCATTATTTGCATTTACATCATACGAACGGAAAATGAATTAAATTTATTGATTTCATAATAGAAAAACACAATAAATTAATTATTAATCACCATTATATTTTTTGTAGTTTAATTAATACTAATAGTAATGTTATTAATATAAAGTATCCCTCTGTCTTTATATCTACAAAATAGGTGAAAACTAGTAAATTTTGACATTTTTTTGTTATAATGATTTTTATAAATTATTTAAAAAAAAAATTTAAAAGACACATTATTATATGTATTTATTTTAAATATTATTGCAAAATTTATTGTAAAACAAAATGAATGTAATAGAATTTAATTATACTTCTACTTTATTTACAAATTGGTAATTATCTATATTTTCATTAATCTATTTAGTAGTAATTTCAGGTTAATTATTAGATAGTTTTTACTATATATGGATATTTATATATTTTTATTTTGAAAAATTATAGTTAATTGAATTTGTAGTTTTTGCCCAAAACAATTTAATGTCGCTATAGTCTATTTTAATAAGTTTATATAAAAATGTAAGAATAATAAATGTTAAAATGCATATTCAAAAAAAAGGAAACGAATGTACTATGTGAATCAATTTTAAATATGATTGCAAACTTGATTTAATTGCTGGTAATGTATCTGTTTATATTGCATGAGTTGAGGTAATGCGAGAAAATTTTATGATATAAATGGAGATCGAAAGATACAAGCGTTATTTATAAATGTACGGAATGCAACAAATAATTGTGCAATTGTGGGTAGGTCGAGGTGCGATTCCAGGTAGGTTCCGTAATCGTCGGGTTTTGGCGGGTAAAAGCGAATGGCTCGGACGAGGGTTGTTTTATGGTGGTGGCTGGTCGGTTGTGCAGACGTTACGTTGGTTAGTATATATAAATTTGATCCCTAAGAACAGAGGCATTTAGAAGCACAGCAGCGTGACTGTGTGGGGCTCCTCCAGTCTGGTCCCCTTCTCTCCACGCCAACCACGATCAAACAACTATTTGCTTCCCAATAGTATACCATGAGAGACAGCTGTTTTTAGTTGAAAGAATTCATTTTATCAACGAGCGTCGTCGCCAGTTCGTTCCATTCTCGCGCGCGCCTTTCAAAAGCGTACTACTGCTCGCTAGTGTTTGTTTTTGTTCCGTAACGTTAGTTAGGTGTATTATGTGAGTGTTCGTATTTAATATATTTAGTGCCATCAAGTACAAATGTGCAATTGTAAATTATGGGAAAAACTGCGGAGGCTCTAGTGAAGCATCCCAGAATGTCTGAGCTCTTCGCGGAGCGCCGCAAGTCGGTTGCAGGCCTGAAGAGGTCCAAGTCGGTGAGGGCGAGTCTTCGGTCCATCGGTACGAAGCTTCTGCACCAGAAGTCCAGCAACGATTATATATCAAGGATGAACAGGTCGCCTTCCCTATCCAATATACATAGGAACTTCCTAGTGGAGAAGGAACCGGTGGAGACCATCCTGAAGACTCCGATGACTTCAAAGCAGCAAAGTTTGAGGAAGGATTTCTTGATGAAGGGACAGAACTGTAAGCTGACGCTAAGCACGCCGCCTCCGGTGATTGCACCAAAGGCGGCCGCCCTTCTGCACATCCCCATCATAGAGAACTGTGAGCCGACTATCCGCTTCCGCCCTAGGAAATCCCCAAAAAAGGACGACCGTCGAATTGATGATAACGACAACTACGACGGTTTTGCTACACTTCAGAGGTCCTCCTTACGTCTCTCAATCACCGCAAAAAAACGCGGTGGAATGTGGAGTTCTGCCGCTTTTTCCTCAACATCAAGTATGTTCATAAAATATTTCATATAAATCAACTTACATACAAGTTACTAGCAAACATAATTCTGTTACTTTTTCATCCAGATCGAGGATGTATTTAAATGATGTATTTAACTTTCTACTTATAAAGTTAACCAAATGTATAATGAGAAAGTCACAATTTCATACAACTCAATCCAGAGTTATTTTTTTTAACTATTAACAAACTATAATTTTCTATATGATTCACTTAACTAATAGACTTATCGTTATACAATGAAAGTTTAATCATTTCAACTGATAAATAAATAGTTATAGTTTTTATCATCATTCCCAGATATTTACATCATTGTAAATATATGAAAAGATTTATCTTCTAATTTTTAACTAAGATCAATATTTATACAAAAAACAATTCATAAATTCTTGCTTCAATTCAAGTCTTCAGAAAGAACTTATCTACTAATAAAATAGTGTATCTATTTAAAAAAAAAACATATTTCCAACATTTTTAGAAATCACTTTTACTTCTTCAATTAATGAATGTAGTATTATTTTATATATTATTAACAAAAGTTTTCTGTATGAATCATTTAACCAACAGATTTCTCATAACGCAATAATATTTGCATCATTGGAACCCACACATTTCCAAAATTATTTTCTACTCTTAAAATTTTACAGACATAAAGATTTCTGTAAGATTTACTTACCAATTTATATTTTTACATAGCTTCATAGTTTTAACTCCGGATATTTACATTTCATTTTTCTACTCATGAAATCAATCGTCCAATAAGTATTTTATAATATCATCACTTTTCTTAAGATTGAAGTTTTCTGTAATAATAATTTTGTATATGTACAAAAATTCTTTCGTAATTTTAAGAAATCATTTTTACTTATAAAATCAATTAGCTTTCTTACTAGACAATTATCATTTACAAATAGTTTAATCTTTTCATGAATTAGTTTACTAATTATTTGATATTAATAGCTTCGATACAAGAAACATTTCATCATTACGTATTATTCTTCAAAAATTACTTTTTAATTAAAAAATTAATTGATTATACAATAAGCAAAAAAGCACATTTTAAAACTTTTGTTAATGTCTCACAATTCTTCATGACAATAAATGAAGAAAGAGTTATTATCATCAACATATAGTAACAGTTTACTTATTGGGATGCAATTATACAATTCTTCGGATATTACTTTTACGTCATGTCGATTTACTACTAATTAATTTTACTCATTATAAATTACTTTTTAATAACTTAATTGTTGTGTACATTAATATTCATATTTTTACCTTGAACAATTGATTGTTCTACAGTAAAATCAATAATTCACCATGAACGTAAATGTATACATCATACGCATTAAAAATTAATTATAAAACTATTCACTGCGAATGATATACGTTTTAACGTATAATAAATTGTATGTTTTAATTGGAATTAGAATCATTGGTTAAATTGTAGTTGAGTTACAACGAAGTTATGCAAATGCATCTGGAGGAATTTCCGACAATCCATTAGTGATCTCTAGTACCTAAATTAAGTTCACTGCTCTACACATAAATTATGCTGAAGATTTAAGTACTTGTCTTATAAAAGTTCAAAATTTAAGTCAAATCTTTATTTAACTAACTTTTCAAAATAACAAAAAACAACTAGCTTTTGAATGTCTACTATAAGTTTTATATTATTTATTTGATATGATGACAGATTTAACGTTTGTTATAAACATTATCCAATGAAAATAATCTTTGAAAGTTAGATGAATCGTTTAAATCATTTTTATTTATACAACAATTTGCCAGTTACTTTGTACCAATATATCGTATTTATATTTTATTAGATTTTACTTCTAATAAATTTCATAACGTTCACAATTTGCCTTGAACAATCACTGATAAACAATGTAAAATGATCTATAATGATACCAGTATTTTCCCAGTGAAATTGGTTTCACCTTAACATATACAATAAACGTAACATTTTAATTACATCGTGTGAATGCTCAAAATTTAAAAATTCAACGAAGCGTACGTCTATTAAAATCTTTATATAACTTCAAACGAATTGTTTATCAGAAAATGTAAAGTTTCATTTCATTTTTATTATTTAAAAAAAATATTGTTTAAAAAATAGTCAACAATATTACTTAATGTCAAATTGACATAACTAAACATATGTCTACTGCAGCATCCAACCTACAATTATAACGTCAACCTAAATAACTATATAACCAAGTTATATAACCATGTCTCAGTTATTTAAAATATACGTCAATTGAGTCAATATTCGGTTACTTAATTTTTGAAAAACTTTAGGAAGTTTTTATGATAGCATTTTTTTTTCTATACTATTATGTAATTGTTTGGAATATCTAATAAGATTGGAAATTTATGATCAAATTCACGAGTATCATTAAACTGATTGGCCTATATTGTAAAATCATCAAATTAGTCATAAAACACAACTATATAAGGCTCTAACTGTGCATTTTATTAGATATACTTTGATCAATAGTTAAATACTTTAACTCAGCTAGTAGAATAAATAATCATCAAATCTTTATTCAGATTTTCTTTCTTGTTGACAACTGTATACTTATTCTATGAAAATCTATTTACATTTCTATACGCTTCATGAATAACCCGGGTGCCCGGTTCCTTACAAATAACATAGGGGTATCATTTATATAGAAAACTAAATTAAGGGATTTTCCAAAATCTAACCGTCGTTTTTGTTATTTAACTGACTAGGAATTTACATTTTGTAATATGCTTCAACCCCTATTTGGTGCTTATCAGACCTTATTTGCAAAGTTATATAAATTCTGCATCCATTCTACATAGCAAGAAACATATGTCAGTTAAACATTACTTTATGTTATGTTCTCACAACTCTCCCTGTTTGATGACATTTATGTATCTCTTATAGTGTGGACGTAGCTAATCATTTTAAAACTGTATACTTTTTAATAATCTATTTTATATACAAACATATTAAAAACTATACTTATTGGACAATTTTGGCAATAATTTAGATTTGTACAGTTATATACAAATCCTTTACATTGACAATATACAATGTTCACAAAAGAACTTTAAGGTTATGAGTAGACTTCCTTTAAAATACAATAACTTGACTCTACCCCCTATTCTAACCCTTAAGGTTTTTTTTACCTGCCGTGGGAACAATCGCATTCAATTCTTTGTCAATTTTTTTGTACAAGAGTAAAGCATTAGACTAGGAGGTTAAGAAATAATGGATTTTCATAGACCTAATTTACAAAGTTATATAAATACTGCATTTTTACTATACATAGCTACATGTCTGTCAGTTAAACTACTACGTTATCTTATGTTCTCACAACTCTCCCTGTTTGATGTCATTTATGTCTCATATCTCGTATAGTGTGGACGTAGCAAATTATTTCAAAACTTTATAGTTTTTAATAATCTATTTTGTATACAGACATATTAAAAACTATAATTATTGAACAATTTTGGCAATAATTTAGATTTCTACATAGAAAGCATTCAGTTATATACAAATCACATACATTTAAAATACACAATGTTCACTTTAAGGTTATGTAGTAAACTTCCTTTAAAATACAATCTATCCCTATTCTAACCTTTAAGTTTATTTTTACTTGCCGTTACTAGTAGGTTAAGAAATAATGAATTTTCACAAAAAATCCGTGCAAAATGAAGATTAACAATTGACAAATGTCAATGAATTTGAAAATCAAATGTCAAATGTACATGTGAAACTACAATACAAAAATCTTTTGTTCCAAGAAAAATGAAATCCATTTCTGCTATTATTATGTAAAACTACTTTCTTCAAAGCTTAAATTAAATGTAAATTCTTGACAACTTCAATTACCATGACATCAAATCTATTTAATCGTTAATCGTGTTCCATTTTTTTTTGTCAACAAAGTGACAAAAACATATTAAAAAATGAATTTAATTCTTTTTTAACCTTATTTATCATTAATTAATCAGACAAGCGAATGAAATGTCAAAAAATACATTTTAAGCTACAAAATCAAAAATGATTAAGTTTTTTTTTCAAACAGAAATTTGCTTTAAATTCCAATTCATATTATACATAATTACTGTAGTATAATACGCACTTTCTTTGATTAAACATTTATGAAATTAAATTATTTTGGAGAGCTTCCAGCTGGCGAAGATCCCTTTGATTATTGCACTTGAATCCTGCCTTAATCCGGCCCTGCTTTGTTCTAATTAAAACAAGTATACATTATTACTATACTGCAATATTATGATATAAACGTTGTAACGCAATGTAACTATAATTGACCAATTGATATGATTCACTGGGATCAAGCTTTGTATAAATAATCCTGTGGTCAACTGTTCTACGTATCAACTGGATACAACGTCAATCTCGTAATACTTAATAAAATGCGGTTTAACAAGGAATTAACTAAACTATACTAGATTTATTTCAATTTAAGGTTCATTTAAATATACATTTCCTACTTAGTATATTATCAATTAATAGCTCAATTTCTTGTACAAACAGGAGACACTTATAATTGTGAATCAAACTAAGCTTCCCAATTAATTTACCAATTAAGTGATCACTAAATTGATCTTTTTATAGACCTAAATTACTATTGATTGATTAATATTTGGCACAAAATTTTCGTTTTTTTCGAAATAAATTCTGAATTTGTTAAAGAACAGTTATTAAAATATCAATTAAATCTAATGCAGTGATTATATTACATCAATGTCTGTATTTGTTAGATTTCATTTTAATGTATGTTCAACCATTAAAACTTTCAGTCATTTTTTATTCGGTGATTTCATGTGGTCTTAAAAATTATTACTCGAGCAAATTATCTTCACTACAAAAATTAAATACTATTTTAATAAATTAATAACTATTTTTTAGAAATAACGTTATTAATCTTGCTTCTCTGCAAAATCAAATTGAAACGGTTAGTTAAGTTTTAATCGAATAGATATTTTATTGCTACATAATTATTATTAATTTCTCTATAAAACTAAATTAATACGGTTTCATTTGCACAATACAATTGAGGATTTGTAATTCCGTTCTTTTTTTCCAAACAGATTCGTTTGCTGGAACATCTGCCGTAATTATTATCATGTTCCGACGTACAAATAGAATTTCATTTCACAGCCAGCAATTTTCACTTTCTTGCACGTTAATTGCAATTATTCGCGCTTCGCAATTTATGTCAGTATTTCATGCGGATGTTCAAAATCAACCGAGTCCAAAGTTTATTTTATTCACATTTTCTATTTTATTTACGTTATCTTTGTCTACATTATGGAACACCACAATGTGTATAATCTTCATTCGTTCAAATTACCAACAATAATGATAAAACAAAATTTCCTTTGTGCTTTCTGTTCAAACTATAAATTCATTGCGTGGCCCCGTTATAACATCGTGGTAAGTTGCGTAGCAGAAGGAAAAGGTGGTTAACCATGCGACACGAAGTTTATTTTTCGTATTTTGGTGGTTTTACCTGAAGGAAAGGTGCAAGTGACCTTGAAGATAAATGAAACGATAAACAAAAACATGATATTCATATGTTTAGTTTGTTCTCATGCCACGAGATGGCGTCACCAAATAATTAGTTTATTTCTAATATTTGGTATCCAATAATTAATTTTTATTAAAATACATGAAATTTAATTATGCACCCAATATTATAAAAGTTTAATTTAATTATTAGGACAAAATTTTAGAAGTTTTCACACAATTTTTTTTTTATGAATTATTTTCTTATTTAATAAATTTATTACTGATTCTTTTTAGATTATTTATATTAATAATTGTTTCTACAAGAGAAATGAAAGAATCAATGAAAAATATTTTTTATTTCACAGAAAATAAAAATTATAATTTCATTTCATTTATTATCCAATAAAATAATTTCTTCAAATACTTTAATAATTCTATAAATTTAATAACAAAATGTTTGTACACAATAAAGTTCATAATGTTAATCATATTGTACAGTGAGTATGCACGCGTTTGATAACAATTAGTATTGTGCGGTTGGTTGCAGTTAATGAAAGCTTTTTCTGTAAAGCATACGTGATTGTAGCAAGCGCTGAATAATCTGTGTCAGAAATTCCATTTGATGATAATAACACAAATATTTCAAACTTATACCAACATTGTTTTAAAGCATATCTTGATGAAAATGAAAATTACATTCAAAATGTTCATTAAAATAATGAGAATGAATGAGTTCATTGGAAAAGACACTGAGGCAATTTCCGAGAGGGACTGTAATTTCGCGAACTCCCGATTAGACTGTGCATTATCAAACTTCCGCCGGGTTTCTGGAAACCAAATGTATTTCCAACAGTCAAGATCGAATGCCATTACATAACATTCGACTTTCAGATGTACCTGAAAAGCCACACGCTGGGCCCGCAACTTTAATCCATCGATAAACGCCTGTTCGGTCCACAAGTTTCTATTCCGAGAAGTGCCCAAGTACGCGTTCGATTTTGTTTCTCCATCCATTATATAATCAAAGATTGAAGTGCATTCTCGAAGCGATAGAAATGCAAACAAACAAACAAAAAGACGCGGCTGTTTGTACTTAATCCCGCGTAGCTTTTCCGCTCGTAATTGGATTGGATTAAGTGATTAACGTCACGAAGTGTTGAAGTCATTTATTTGATGCCTGGAACTAAACGGTGGTTGCATGAAAATAAAGAATAAAAAAACCGTACTTACTTCATATCGTAGCCGAGTGAGTAACCAATGATAAATACAGTTTGTTTGCTTTTATATTACGTTTTTTTTCACTGAAAATTGCCGTGATAAGTGGTGATAAGTCTCTGTTTGTTTATTTGCATTTGCTTCGGAGGAAATGCGTTCCCCCAGCTGCTTCCGATTCCTATTGCTGCGACAGTGAATTATAGTGATTTGGTTACCGGTTAAAGCTGTTCTTTTTTTTTCGGTTTTGGAATCGTGCGTGGGCGGTTCTAATCTTCTGCGTATGCCGTTCGAGCGCTATCCCGAATTAGGGCGCATGCATATTCATGGCGAAAGCTTCTCGCAAAGTTAAATATCAAAGCGAAAATAGAATAATGGAGATAGTTACGACGTTGGAAACTTGATACAAAAAAAATTATATATAAACTCTCGGGCATTATTAAATGCATGCATGCAAGTTGTTGCAGCCTTTAAATTTCCCAGAGGGGCACTAACCGTTGGTTGGATAGTTTAACAATACGTAGGAAAAATCTAAGTTTTAAGTCTGTGGGGGATTTCGTGTGAATCTCTAGATATATGGAAGTTTCTTTATGTGACGCACGGTGACATTTATTTGTAGTTTAGATAAACTACATGATAACTTATACTTGTATTGAAATAAATACTAGTAAAAAGAAAATAATAATTGATATTCTTTAATTAATCATAATTAATATATACTTTAGTAATTAAAGCTTTAATAATTACTATATTAAATTAAAAATCATGTTTATCTAAATTTGGTAGGGATTGTCCATGAATGCCATATGACATAAATAAAATTATGTCATAATTTGTAGTTACTGTCATTATAATGTCATACATAACCTTATTGTATTTTTAAAACAACTAATAATAATGTGTATTGCATAATATAATAAGTATAAAAAAAGATATTTTAATTTGAAAAGAGACTATTTTTTTAATAATTTAATAATGTTATTTAAAAATAATGATTTTAAAAACAATTTCTGCTTTGTAAAGTATGTATTTTGTAATCTTGTGTAATGAAATAATTTAAGCAGAATGACTATAAAACTATATTTAGAAATATATGCAGAAAGTTTTATATCTAAAAAGGTAACTTCATTTTTATATGAAAATCATTTTTATTTCTCAATATCAACTTCAATAAAATATATCAAAAATTGCTATTGGAAATAACTCAACTATTCTTCCAGATGCAAAAATCAATGATTTAATGACAATTCGTGACTAATAATCAAGCGGTATAGGTCTGAAATGCCATCTTTTGGTTTGCTATAGAAACTTTCCAATTTATGTATATTTTGAAATAAATATATCATTTTTAGTATTGTAACTAATTACTTTGAAAATCTGAAAGTTCTATATAATAAATTAATTCCTTCTGGTCTCAAGTTGTGTATTTTATGAGTATTTATTTTATAATTAAAGTTTCACAGCTTATAATAAAACAATTTGTACTTGAAATGGAGGAGTGGTAAACTTTGCGATCAAATGGAAGTGTAGGAGATGATTAGCTTAATGACCTCGTAGTCAATAATGAGTATAGAAAACTCTTAACAAATGAAATTACATAGCACCATCTGGTAACAGAAATGTGGCCGTAATCATAATAGAAATAATATTACATAGGAAAGTTGGACAAACAACATTGATATTTAATTCAGATATTCTCTGTATTTAGCAATTAAACATTAGTTATTTAAAGTAAACGTCTTCATCTAAAATTTGCCAAATTAACAGTGATAATAAATTATAAAATTGGCACAAAAGTTGCCAAAGAGTTAAAAAAAAATGTCGACGGTGCAAAGAAAAATTGCATAACGGACGTTATGTAAATCTAAAATTTTTATTTAATTTATTCACGGGCGCCAACACGAACGAGCATTAATGTTAATCCATTTCGACCATTGCTTCTTCTGCTTCAGCAGGGATGAGGAAAAAGGAGAGGAAAAGAAAGAAATAATTGCAGCGATTCGTATTCGTTGCTGGAACGTTGAGAAATAGTAGATTTGCATGCAATTCATTAAGATCGTCTTTCAGATGCAATCAACAAAAAAAAAGAAGTAGCATTTTCTTGTTGGAACGGTTTCACCTCTTTCCCTTTCACAGCATTTAAGGTAGACAAACATAATGGAATTTGCATTCTATTGTTTTGCTGATACTTTCACTTCTCTTCTCCATCATCTTGCACATCAATCACCTCTATCCACAGCCAACCTTTTGATTATTCCTCATCCAAAACTCCTTCGGAACAATTGCGAATGCTGGAAAAGAGTGGAGGAGGAAGGCCGCGATCCCACGTGTTTCGCGAATCGCTTTATAATTGGTCTCTAATTATTTGTTTAATTGCGAACGGCAACAGCGCCATTGAAGTAATCCTGGAACAATGGTGGCGATGGGATTTGAGGAGACGGTAAATCGCCGAGAAAGTTTCGATTCACTTTAATTCGAACGCACTTTAAATACTCACAGTTTGTTTCCGACTTTCGATTATTCCAATTCCTCTTCGTATTGTTTTTTTTTTCTTGTTGTTGTTTGTTCCGTAGTTGTATCGTTCTCATCCGATGGACACGCTTTCGTTAAACTCGAAACAGACGCTTCCAATCATGCTGAGTGTCCGACTAGGATCTGCGCCTCGGAAATCCTTCTTCCCATTTACGCAACGCAACTTTATTGCGACAATGTGTCTTGGCTTACAATTGGCGTCTTACAGAATAAGTATTATCCGAGTGCTCGAGAGCGAAATCGTTCCAAGAATATACGAACGAACATTCTCTTCAGAATTAAGACGATTGTTTTCGCAATACTTGAAAAATACGTTTTGTTCTATGTTATGTATACATATCAACCTTATGCTACTTACTGCTTTATTTCTTGATGTATGTGACACAAAAAAATGATCTTTTCTAAAGGTTATTCTGTTTTGTACGAATATGTTACAGCAATACCCCGCATATTTTGGTTTCGATCAGTCCGGTTTGTAACGTTCGAAACAAGCTAAATTAGCACTGTTTATTTTTATATTCCTTGATTAGTCTGAATGTATTGTAAGTTGTATAATATAATACATACATTATTTAAGAGTTTACAAGTTTTTGTGATGAAACTGTTAAATACTATTAACAGCATTATTTGTATCATACATGTACATAATATTACAAAAATGAAGAAAAGAACTTTGCGAATCTTCGTCTTTACTTCATAAAGAAATAATTCTTTAGTAAATGAAATATATTTTTATAAGCAATTAAGTGGGTAAATTATATTTATAATTCGTTCTGTCGCTTAAAAATAACTGATAACAAATAATACTAAAAACATTTTCATGTAGCAATTTAATAATCAAATACTTGTTTGCAATCAGTGTATAAAAGCCACAATTGTCATAATATTTGTACAAGGCAAAAATCAAGTAATTACAACTACGATTAAAAAGTTAAATGCAGTTAAAAATAATTGTGTATTACCTCAAAGTTACGTAATATCTGAATACTTAAATGTATAGTTTATGACAATAATTTTGATGATATACAGTCAATAGATTTGTACTGGATTTAATTATTATTTCCTTAATTTAATCAATCATTCTTAGGCATTATTTATTTTCTAATTTATGTAGAAAGTCATTGCAAATACTAGTGTAATAGCGTTAACAAATGCTTCAGACAATAATTGATTTTCTCTATAAATAAAAATAGATTATTTTTTCAATTATACATAATTAGAAATACAAAATATTGGAAAAGAAAAAACATCATTTCATATGTTTTTTTCCTGAATAAAATATTTATTTTATTTAGAGCATGAATCATTCTTAGAAACAATATGATAATTTCTCGTAAAATATTTAATTAATGCTTAATCCATTAATTCAACCTTCGTGTTCAATCTAAACTCTTTTATTATATTCGTAATACTGGTTTATAAAATCTTGTCAACTCAATATATTATAAGTTATATAATGAATATGTTAATATGTTGTTAAATTCATCTATAGTTAGTTTCATAAGTAATATATAAATCGACAGCAGTAAATCTATGAAAAAATCAAGCAAAACTTTTATACTCAAATTTAAAAATTACACAATATTCAAGAGAATAGGAAGGTGTTATACGTATTAATATTCTTCAAGACGCAGATTTTGTGTGACAAAAGGGAATTTTATTAAATTTTTCTCGTATTCGCTTTCCTATTCTTGAGTGGAACCATCGGAGCCGAAGTATTTGTAGGCTGTGCGGGTTCGAGAAGGCGCAGATCGTAAAGTTAGAAATTAAAATTCCGACCGTGTTTCTACAGCGTGAATGAAATTACATAATTGTATGAATTTCTGTGTCAGCGGGCTTCGTTGCTCCTCCGCCGTTTGTTACCTTCTTCCACATCAACGCAATAAGCCTTAACAGATAAATTGTGGCTGCGGCTGAATTGGATAAGAGGTTGCAGCCGGAATTGGATAATTCGTTTTGAACGTCGCGTTTCGTGCACTCAATCAGGATGTTCGGAGAGTACGTTTAACCCGTCGTCCTTGCAGGCAAGCCCGAAATGGTCTCTTATTAATTGCCGTTCTTTTAGTTGTTCTCTTTTTTCATTCTTGCTGCTGCTAGTTTTTGCTTCTTTTTTTTTATTATTATATATTCATTTTTATTTCGCATAAAGAACTATTATTGTATATGCGAAAGAAAGAAAGGCAGCGGTTCAGATTTTAATCGAGTTAATAAGTTGACTGCGTGGGCTACGACCCTGCTGTATCCACATTCTAACTGAAATTGGTTATTCCGGATTGGAGTCGTTCCGCAAACAACGCCAATGCAAATTCGTCCCTCAAACGTCGCAGACCGACAGAAAAAATAAATGGATATCCGAGTAAACTAACCGAAATCCAAACAAGACCGCAGATCTTCACTAAACTGAACACACATTAAGTAATGCAACAATCAACAAACGCAAACAGCAATCAAGTTCATTACATCAGAACGGCGTTTATGGAAATTCCACATTTTTTTTGAGACTAACTAATTTGGATTTGCGTATTTGCAATATAAATTAATATCAGTGAAGGCTCGTATAATTTTCTAGTGGTATCAGAATAGATTGAAAAACATGGAACATTTCCTTCATTTCTACAATGATAAATTAAAAAATAAGAATGGTATAAATCAGTGATTCTCAAAATGAGGGTTGTAGAAATATTGGTGACAGATCAATCCGGGATGTTTTTCAACACATACCCATTCTTCAGGGGTCCTTTCAAACTTTTATGTGCGGACCAAAAAGTTCGTGAAACGCTGGTATAAATAGAATATTTTACAATAGAAGAGCCCTTATGGATGAATCACCACTGCATAATAGATTTATCTACAAAGTGAAATTAAAAATTGCATAAATAAATTTAATAATAATTAATGAACAAAATAATCAATATCGATTGAAAAAAAAAATAGTTTTTTTCCTCTTCGTTCATAAATAAAATCTATAAAAAAGAAATGCGATAATACAACATGAAGTTTTCTTTATACAGGAATAGCTGTAACTCAGCACTTAGGATGATCCGAAACTGATTCATAGTTATTTTTACAAAGGTATTACCAAATTATATTAATGGAATAATAACAGAAACCGAACAATCAAAATATATTGGAAATATATAATAGAATTTTCTTCTTTCATTTCTACAGATTGAAATTTTGTAATACAATGCTTTTCTTCGTTCTTATCTACAAATATATACTTAAATTATTTAGTTTATACTGTTGCAATCCTGGATAAATGGATAATAACCAATTTCAATTGAAAATATTTAACTGACACGGATTTCAGAACAAATATTATTAAACAATAATCCCAATTGCATACTAGGCTACAGCTAGGCAAACTGCCACTGATTAACATACATATTAACAAAGCCATTATCGAATTTTCAGCAGTACATTAATGCAACACACAATTATTGAACCCGAACCAAAACAGAAAATCGAGTTTCATAACTTTAAATTTATATAGTTATTACAAAACTGGAAACGTTGCGTAAGTGAATTTAATAAAAAAAAAATGACGTCAGGCAGCAGAATTGGAAAAATTTGGCAAGCTTAATTTATAATAGCCAAAGATGGTTTGCGCTCTCGAGACGTCAAAGAAGTGAAAGTCCGTTCGGCAATGAAACGTCGCCGTTGAAGTTTTCCCAAAGACAAAGCGCACGAATTAATGTCAATTTAGATGTGAACGTTGAATGTAATAACGTAATTTTCGTTTCCTGTCATAAAAGCCGAGCGAACGTTCAATTTAGATTCGTTTTGTTTATGAAACTAAATCATTTTCATCAAATTTCACTGTGTTGAAGAAATGTTATTTGCATAGTTTTCTTTTTATTTCCCGAAGACTGAAGAATAAATTATGATACATAAGGATTTATAAACATTTTTAACATGTTTATAATATGTTAAAAACACTATTGTTTCATATAATTACAACAATAATTGATAACAAAAATAAATGTTATCTTATGGACCATAGTTTAATAGGGAAATGTCTTCAAAAATATGCAATTTACTATATTGATTTATAAAAATCTTAACTTCTTTATTTCATTGATATAAAATATTCACTTTAACTATTTCATGTTAGCGAATTATTATTTGAACTGCTCATCACGTTTTAGATACTTTATTTACTTTAATATAAACCAATTTAAATTATGAAATTTAATATATAAATTACAACGAATGAAAATTAAGTACTTAAGTGCTTAATCATGATAAATTAAAGTAATTGCACATAATAAACACTACTTAAAAATATTCGTGCCTTATGAAAATAGAAATTATACAACCAAATTATATTGTTTGTATTTTGTTTTCTTACACACGTTAAATTCTAATTATATTTTATGTAATATGATATTCATGATAATTATATCAACTAAAAACATTTTCTTTGAAATTTTCACATTTTATGAGTTACTTAATTTTTATAGTTTAAATCTATTTCATTTTCATTAGAAAAATTTAATTTATGGAAAAAGTAATTTCAAATTCATCAAGCAATAATATTTTTTTGATAAAAAGACTGATCTAAATTATTATCAAAATTATTAATAAGTTAATAATTGTAGAATTAATATATTGAAATAAAATCCAAAACTAATTGAGTTCACTAGATTTACACATTTAATGGATAAATGGGGAAGTTAATCGAAAATATTAAAAAAAAAATGTTAATAAAAGATTTGAAAAAAATTGATGATGAGAACAAACATTTTTATAAAGCGTCGTATATTTTGCACGGAAATGTATGCATAAGTATACACTAAATGCAAGTGAGGATATGACGTATTAAGAAGTTAACTTGCTATATGAACAATAATTACGTTTAATATATAAATTACTGATGACCCAAATAATAATCATCAAGCAGAGTTACCTCTTTTTCTCCACCTCCGACAAACAGAGGTTAATACACAACTGTTCCTTCGTTTCTTATCTTGAGGCCATTCGAATAAACAGCACGGTGATTTTAGCAGGGTTGAAATTTCTTCTCTTCAGTATTTTTATTTTGACTGTTTTTTAACATTCTGTTTTGCTCTTTTTTTGTCTTTTGTTTTATTTTTTTTATTTACATTACCAATTCTATAGAGTTACCAACCGTTCCGAGCGAATGCGAGATGGAAGTGGCAAACGTTCCGCCGATCCCGGCCCTAACGACGGCGCTGCCGCCTCCGGGCCAAAAGCCCACCAAAAAGCAGGCTAAATTGCTGCAACAAAGGCTCGATAGATTAGCCAGGGTCAATATACATCTGCACGGTAAGAGCCGATCTTTCTTTTGTTCGTCGATGGTGAGGGCATCCTTCCTCAAAGCGGAAGGTCGTAGGGGACAAACACCTACTAACAAAACCCGTACTTCAGTATTAACTAACAACTATAACGTAGATTTGATTTTGTAGATATCGCACACGAAATATAACTAATAGACATTAGACAATAACCTTATTTATCTTTGATATATTTGTCATTAAGAAACTACTTGATTTTATTATTAATAACACATTAGATTAATCCACTATAATGTAGACCAGTGATTCTCAAACTTTATGGTCCACGACCCCCTTTTGGACTTAAAAAGTTCCTGCGGCTCCCGATGAGGGATATGTGTAGAAATACCATCAGGATTGATCTGTAATTATTTTTTTTGACTTCCCAAATATATGACCACATTTTGAAAATTGACGTCTACATCAGCGATTCTCAAAGTGTGGTCAAATATTTTGGGATCAACCTTAGAAACATGATTTTTTTCCTTGTATTTTTTGATAATTTCAACCAATTTTATTTAAAATAAGTAACATATTGAGAGCTTCTTTTTATCATATTTTTGAGTACAAATATGATATTTGCCGTCTTTTTTAATGAAAGATAAATTTTATGTATATTTATCATCATAATTATTTTAATTTTAATTACTTCCTTCGTTCAGTATACTAAGAGTGAAAAGTCATTAATTCAGTATTAACTTTCTTCGTATTTTATTACTCAATACTTTCAATGATGTTTTTCATCAATTCTTATAAATTTAACTCGCGATTTTTCATTATACTAAAAATTTATTGTTGACATTTATTTAGAATTTCAACCAAATTGTAATGTATGGTTAAATGTATTGACGAGGACCGTGTAAAATTGCTTCAGAGGGATGAATTTGGCCCGCGGGCCAACTGTTTAAGACCACTGACTTAAACTATCCAATCTATTAAATTTAATTTATATTTAATGTAAAATCAACATTGAAATGTCTGCAAAATGCAAACAAATTAATGAACGCGTATTGTTCTCAACAATTTGTAACTAATTTTCCGATCGTCGCTCGTTTTTTTTTCCATGATGTGTCAAAACGAAACAAAACAAATCCGAAAGCAAATGAACGATCAACTCACCTGCGTCGTTCGAAACATGTCCTAACTAACAATTGTTTAATCGAACTGACGAGTCGATGTGAATTTCACCGGAGTTTTTCTTCTCTACGCAAATCCGACCATATATTCCATATTCGATCCAGCAGCCTTATTTCCGGGCATTGCTGGAACGGATTTGACGAACTGAATTCCACGAACGAGGATTCCGCGCGGTTTAATGAAACGGAAGCCGAGAAAAAGTCCTCATCTTCCTTCGAAATGCTAATAAAATCCAAGATTTTTTTTTTGTTCTCAATTCGGAATCATCTATTGCAGCGCAACACCGATTATTCATTGCATTCAAATCCGGGTTTGCATTAGCATAAGCGTTCTTCGACTAATGAATCGGATTCCATTTGGAAATGGTTCACTACTACCACTTTTTTTTTTCATTCTCTCTTTCCCTTTTCCGTGCATTCGTTGTTTATCGCATCTGCTGAATGCAAATTGGAGGTAATTAACGTGAGCGAATTTATTAACGCGGAAATTGGAGCGGTCCGGGAATTAATGTACATAGCCTACTGTAAAAAAAACAAACAAAAAATGTTATTACAACTCATTGCCGAGGGTAATCACATTTCTGTGATAATTGTTTTCCTTCCTTTTTTCTTCCAACTTAGGAATGAGAAAATTGCGAATTACAGCGTTTTTTGTTAGGAAACGAATTCCGGAAACAATTGCCAACCAATCAATGTCATCGATTATATTACATAAGAATGGGATTGGGACATCTCCGAGTTTGTTTTTCTCATTATTCGATCCGTCTGTTGCAGCTCTCTTCGCGGCAGTCGAAAATGGACATCTGGAGAAGGCGAGGACCATCCTGGAATCCACGGACGTCGACGTCAACTGGTAAGGGGGATTTCTATCTCTTTTTTTTATTGTAGTTTCTTTCATTCCATTTTTTCCCTCTTCGGTTGGCTTTCAACAATCAGACGCAATCAAAAAGTAAACTGAAACGTAATAAAACGCGAAGGGAAAGGTAATTGCGTTTAGTCAACTTCTGCTTTTCGGAACGCAACGGTGAGCACATTTTTCAGGCGCTTCTATTTAGAATTTACTTGAAGGTTCGAGTTAGCAGGTTACACGGTCCAGGTAAAAGTTTTACTTTTGTTGTTTTACCGTTACCTGGCGACAAATGTTCAGACGATAACTTTGCTCCGGTTTGTTTCCGGCTCGGATTGCTTTCGGGATTGAGACTTATCTGCCATGTAAAGGCGTTCATTTTCGCATGTTTACAATGAACGATTGGAGTTTTCCGTTTTCGTAAATTTTGTCACGTAGCCGAGTCTCCATCGCTGCAGATAAAAAGCCTTGTCTACATCTACTCCATTGTCAGCGATTCGGGCGATACGTGCCCTTGCGTATAACGCTCGAAGTCTTAATTATATTGCCTCAAAATAAAGAAGAATCAGAAGTTTAGAATCTAAACTTTAATTTGTCAACAAAAACTGAGAAATTGAGGTACAGTCAACTCGAATTAGAGATGCAAGACAAACAATATTAATAAAATCCAATATAAGGGACATGAGTTTAAATCTCAACAAAAACCCTTATAATGCCACCAATTTGTTGTCTTATAAAAAAATATAAATTCTCAACAAATACTAAATAAAATTGCAAAAAGTATATGTTATAATCCAACAAAGTGACTGCTATACACACTAATTACGAATAGAAAACCTAAACAATATAAATAATTCTAAATTTAAATTTGCAAAATAACATTTATGTTATTAATTTTACTTCTTTTCTTTTTTAATTTATCAAGGCTTCAGCAACAGTTTACAACTATGCACAAATTGGGTCTTGAGCTTCAAAATAAAACAATAACCTATGTAATAAAATCATACAGTCAATTATATTTTATATTATAAATTTTCATATTTTCTTTTATTAAATTTATCAAGGCATAAAAGTTATGTGCAGTGCAATTATTCCATATTTTTATGACGTTTTTTTGGTAATGAAACTTTCTGAATTTCATACTACACTAAATAGAGATAATTAGAATATATCAGCTCTAAATAAAAAATGTGGTGAGTATTAATTTATGATTCACCCTTATTTTATTTTTTGCAGGGATGATTTATTTCAATTTGTATTTATGCCAAAATCATTTCGGCTCGCAGCCAAATTAATATGATTTTTTTTTATTAGTTCAGTCCTTTAATAGTTACGATTATTTTTTCAGAGTGCTCGAATTATGTTCATATTGAACCAACATTCAAAATTTGTTCAGTTTATTAATATTATCAATATAAATGTAACATCCATAACTTCTTACATATATTATTATAATTGTAAGTGTTTTAGAAATTTAATTTATTAAAAAGAAACTAAATTTATTTTAACGTAACTTCCAGTTAATTAAGAGTTTATTACCGAAGTGGTATAAATCAATATTTATTTAACATTACACGCAGTACATTGGTATTAACGTCAAGATTAAACTATCATTACTTAACTGGCACGTACAATACATACGAAGCTATGAAATATATTTCCATTCTTTTAATATTAGTATTCGTTCATGAAAACTTTTATAATTTTTTAATTAAATAATTAAAAATAAGATTAACTAAATAAATATATTAAACTTAACATGAATTGAAAGTTAATTAAGTAACAAATTAAAGATGTTTATAATTCGCACAATTCATTTATATATCTGGAGAAATGAGAATGAGTTTTTTTTTATTAATCAATCAGGATAAATTGAAACAATTGAAAAGCCTATACCCAGTTGAATAAGTCTGTTACCTAGGTGATATAAATCAATAAAGATTTAACGGCGTCGTCAAGATTAACAGACCATTTATCAATCGGTGTGGATACGTTTGTGTCAACAGAGATTATTCTTCCATTCATTTATATTAATTTCCTTAATAATAGGCAAGTTAGAAGAATAGAATGTGTATATTAAATTAATCTTAATAATCATATATCCAGTTAAATAACACTTTGTTACTTACGTTATATAAGTGAATAAAAATTTAACGTCGTCGTCAAACAGGCATTACTCCTTCAATCTTTCATACACACTTTTAGAATAACAACGGATATAAACTTGAAGATTTGTGACTAATCAAATGCATCAAATTCATTGCTGATGAGTTATACATCCAAATTATATTCATTGCTTTGTTTTGAATTGTTGCAACTGCTTTTTTTTGTAGGTATCTTTACAAACATTGAATTTTAAGAGATAATGTTGCATCTCCTACTTTATTTATTTAATTTACAACATTAGGTTGCAAAATCTGGAGATGATAATTTCAAAATGCTATTAAAAACATAACTGGTTTAACCGAAGAGGGAATAATAGGTTTTATGTTGTTTTTAAACTGTTATTTCAATGGCGGTGCCGTATAATCCAATTATAGTCACATCAACGATGCTTTGATTAAAACGCGCTTTAATTGTCGCCACAGAGAATGATAATATTTTTAATTTTGCGTTGCAGCTCGAACAACGACGGAATTTCCCCGTTGGACGTGGCCGTCCTCAGCAACAATCGACCCCTGGTGAAGATGTTGATCAGCTTTGGCGCCAAGGAAGGAAACCAATGCAGTAAGTGAACAAGTCTTTCTTTATCTAACGCATTTCCCTGGCGATTCGAAAAATTCTCCGATCAATTTATTCTCGCATCAGTATGCGATTTATATTCCATTTACGTTCGATCCCGTGTCGCGATTTTAATTCGAATCTGAAAACGATGAAATTTGGCGTCGCGACGCCGCGTTGCCGCAGGTATATCGATTCGTCACCGTCGCAAACCAGAGGATTCACACTGTGTGCCGCAATCTCGTGCAACTTTTATCTAACACTCAATTTGCAATTTATGTTACCGATTAATGCAGACATTCGAATCGGAAGATTTCAATGAATGAAACGAACCAACGAAACGAAATTCGAATTGCGCAACGATAATCGTACAGCTTGAACAAATTACAATAGTTCATTATCTTATGTTGTTTTGCTGTAATTCATTTGTTGAGGGAGTTTAGATAAAAGGAATTTTTGTTATCACGCAATCGCTCGCGCCAGATAAAGAAAACAATTTCAAAATCGGCGACGTTTCGTTTCGCTAGTTGTGACAGCTTAACAATATTATTGGTGGATATGATTGCAGCGGTCAATCCGGAAAAATTGGGCTCGCACCTGAAGCAGCTTCTCGGAGACGCTGAGATGCGCCTGCAGGAATTCGGGGGACTCCTGGAGGAGAACTGCGGAGCACCTCTGAATACGAGAGCATCCTTCTCCAGCATCATTGGAAATGCCTATCATCCGTCTTCAGCGATGACCGGTAAAGCCTTTTAAAGTTTGCTTAAATGTTTACGTAAACTCTAACCATCGTATCCTATCTTATTTCAGGCTGTGCGGGAGGTGATAGCGACAAGCAGGCCATAGCCTGGGGAAGGCGGGCCAAAACCCTCAGGAGATTAGTGCTAGGCTTTACTCAAGCTCGACCACCGGATCCTCCGTCCCTGGTAGCCGTCGATATTACCGGAATTAATACAGTTTTAGTCAGATTACTCGAACCTTCGTCCCATGATTCTCATGTTACAACCAAGTTTAAAGGTAAATCTACTTAAGTACATAAAAAGTAACAGTAATAATAATATAGTTTTCGCTTGCAGTGCAATGGTCCACACGAGCCGACTTCGCTCCACTTACTGGAGAATTGGATATTAACGATATATCGAAGCCAAGCTGCACCATAGAATTGACCCAAGGCCGAAGATACTTCTTCAGGGCGGCTTGCGGTAATCTCAAGGGATTCGGTGGTTACCTATCCTCCACACCGGCTTCTGTTGTTCCGTCTAGCTGGAGGGAAGTGGATGACCGCGAGGAGAGATTTACAGGAAAAGTTAAGGACTTGGAGGTACTGACAGATGAGATGCGTCATCTCAGGCCGGGCAGCGAAATGCTTGAAGCGCCCGGTCAACAACGCCGTATGCAACGGAAGAAGACCACCATCAAGCAACTATTCACGGCGGCCAGTAAGTTTCAAAAGAATCTCAGAAGAGGCATATATCTGGCATGCATCCTCTACCACGAAGACAAGGTTTTGGTTACCAATGAGGACTTCCTGCCTGTGATCGAGATTGACGAGACATTCCCGAGTTGCATCCACAATGATCTTCACTGGTTCATGAAGGTTGCGTGCAACTGGGATGACACTAAGTCACTTAAAGCCGATATGGATAAACATTCCTCGTCAGCAATCCATTTTCGTACCAAACTTCTACAAGCCGCCCTCCAGATGCAGTCCACTCTTTGTCTACAGGATCTGGGTCAACTTTACTACCGCCCAATTAAAGACTCCCAAGGAACTATCGTTCTTAGCACGATCAATTACGTGAAATCGCCGAAGAACGTTTCAGTTCTAAACTCCAGATGGTTACCAATGAACAAAGTGTTCAAGAAGACGGTCCTCGGAGATGATCACAGCATCTCTGAGATCCTTATGTCTTCCATACAGGAACAAATCAACTACCATCAAGTATCCAGCTTAAAGTTAGCAAAAGGACTCTACCTGGTATACTTGAAGATGCAAAGCTCTGTAGATCTCATTCAAGTGGTGGTCCCGTCCAAGAGCCCGAACATGCTGCCCCACTGTAAGATCAGAGATAATCCGCACGTTTCAGCGTAAGCAATAATCACATTACAAAAATATATATTTTATTTATTAAATAAATCATGTTTTAGTGAGGAATGGGATTTCCTGAAGCAGCAACACATTCAAAATGATTTGGACCATTCCACTGAGCAACAGCGAACTTTCCTAGAATTAGTTACCAGCGCCGCTAAGAGACTCTTCAACTATATGGATATAACGAACGAGGAAGCTCTCAACCATAGACTGTACGATACGGAGATCATCGATTTAACTGACGAGGTCAGCTTTATAGTGATCTGTCCTTCTGCTGAATTCTCTTGCTCCGTTCCGGGTCAGCGAGAAATGCTACTCCAACGTGGAGATCTCCTTAGCTTACCGATACCGGTTTTTGAAATGATCCATCTGAATACATATCAGAACAATATCATTCAGAGGTATTCTCGGCTTAACTGCGTTTTGGAATTGGATTCGGCCACCGCAAACCATTTGCACCGTGAGGCCTTCTCCAACAGTGAGGTTGCCGTTGCCAAAGAGCGTTTGAATAAGTTGCAGGATTTTCAAACAAAACTGAATTTAATCTGGCGCTGCGCTAGATGGTTGATGGAGGTGATAGCCTTCGCCAGAGACAAGACAACTCAGGGTATCTCGATGAAGTTCATTCTGGACAAAGAGGTACATACGAGTCCGAAAAGGAATTTGCTGCAGCTGCCGGCGCGCGACGGTAAGATCGTGAAGAGTACGCCAGGTCGTGGATCGTGGCCAGGACCAGGTGCTTCCGCTCAGCCGTCTCAGACTTCCGGTCTTCTCAATGAATTCAGCAAAAGTGAGCAACATTTAAATATGACACAGAGCAATTCGCAGTTTCTCAACGCCAGTGATACGGAATCTCGCAAGAACTCCGACAGCTATGCCAGCGATATCTTCAACGAATGTTTGGTTCCTTCGAGAAGCGAAGATATGCTTTTCTCCATACCCATGACTTCTGACCAGAGGAACAGGTCTAGCACCATAAGCTCGGTTTCGGCGACCACTAGTCCTCTTCTTAACGTGCGTCCGATGTACAGCGGAAGCCTTTTGAGCGTCAACACTATTAATACAACGAACACTTCCGATAGTATGCATAGCTTGAGCTCGGACAGCGATAATAGCTATCCGATGCCGCTCGGTTGCAGCACACCGCATAGGTTGTCCAAACCAAAGAACAAGATGGTTCCTTCCAGGAGCATGACGAACATGAAGCAAAACATCATGGAGATTACAACAAAGTCCGAGAGATTCCGACCAAAGCATCTAGACATCGAATCTAACTTCCTCTCTTCGAATCTGGATACTCATCTCTCTAAAAGCCTGACGAATATCAAGAATTCGACTGACGACAAGACGTACTTGAAACCGGCTGATCAGATTAGCCAGAAGCAGAAAATTGCTGATCCAACTTTTAAAGCTCCCGTGAAGGAGCTAGAGCCAGGCATATTGCAGGTCTTCGCTGCCTACGAAACTGGTTTAGCCAGCGGAACGAGCCTCAAGTTGCACGTAACCCCGAAGACGACAGCCAGGGAGGTTGTCGATCTAGTGGTGAAACAACTCAATATGGCGGTGGTACTGAAGGGCAAAGATGGTCCAATTTATCCAGCCGAGAAGTTGAAGAATTTTTGCTTAGTCGCTGTAATCGGCGCCAGAGAGCGTTGCCTGAGGGATGACTTCAAGCCTCTTCAGCTGCAGAACCCTTGGAAAAAAGGCCGTCTCTACGTTAGGCAAAAGCAGGATGTGTTGGCTGCGCTAGAACACAGCAGCAAACAAACGGCCATCATCTAACTTTGATAAGAGATGTTGTATTACGAGAGATTAAGTTAAGAAGACAAAGATAACGATAACAGGGTCTAAAAGAGTTTTAACCGTAGGAATGAACATGTGAAAGAAAACCTGTTTGAGTGGTGCTAAGAGATATTTTCGTTCGTTAATTTTCTTGAAGTTTACTAATTTTTTTGTTAGCAATAAACTCGAGAACTGTAAATACCAAAGTTAAATTAATCAACGCTTTCGTCCATACGTGCATGATGGGAGGAGACTCAATCGAGCGGGCATTCTAACACCGATTAACTATTTTATCCGCATTTAGATGAAAATTAGATGCAACAATTAAACTGGTGTATATTTATTATAAATGTTTTAGAGAGTCACTGTCTATCGTGAAGAAGATGAAGAACACTAAGTAGTCACAACAACAAAGTTTCCTTTGATTTCAACGCTTCGAATTTATATCTGTTTTTTTTAAATAGTTTTGTTTATTCTTTTCTTTTTTCGTATTCTCGTTTGGCTTAGTACAAAGACCGAAGATGGAGTTTTGTTATATTTTGTACATAGTATATAAGAGATTTATTGTTTGTGTGGGATCTAAAGACTAAATCGTGTATAGTTAATTTATATGTGTGATATGTAAAGATAATTGAAATAGCTTTATTTTATAGAGACCGTATTTTTATTTCCTTACATTTTTTTACGTTTACTGTTTCTTCTTTCTTTCTCAATTTTGATTTCTTCATCCGACACTGATACGCATTTCTTAGAAACTAAGTCTACAGATATTGGAAGATTGAAGGGAAGGAACATGATTGCACTCCATTATTTCAAAATGGAAACAAAATGTTTTAAAGAAATATATTATATATTGTGTAATATAGAAAATATATAAATATGTATATGAGAAAATAAATATATGATGTTATAAGAATAAATATGACTACTTTATTTTATATTGCTCCACATAAAAACAATTAACTAATTCAGTAAATTCTCGATATTTGGGACATATTTTTTGTCTTGAAGAAACGAAAAACGTGTTGCATATTAACAAATTTACAACATTCCATCTGCTTAGAATAGCTAAGAAATCCAACCAGTTTTTCTTTATTGTGAAATCAAATTATGTAATAATCCTTTTAACTATTTAGACAACTAACATCACATTCTCTGTGTTTTCGAAATTATTAAAAGTAGACTTGGAATCAATCCAAGAATTATCCAAAAATTATAAAATCAAGAGATCATATATAATGTCATTTTAACATCATCCAGAAAATGTATCGCTATACAACTAATTGAGTTACAGATTATAAGAATTTTATATTACTTTTTTTTATATTTTTTTAATGTTGCATATATGTATAGTTATAATAAACAAACATTTGTTTTTTAAATTTTTTTAAACTTCTTATTTCAAATTTTAGAATTTTGTGTATATTAGACAGATAATTATATATTAATGATAGTTGGTTTTTGGGTTGCCTAAACAACAGTCAACGTATAGGTTTTTGCTTTACCTAGCTCCAAAATTACCTAGTAAATTCTAGATATTTATTGATTTTTAAGTCCTGTGTATAAAGTGCAATTAAGACCAAATGAAAATGAGCAAACGGTCCGGAGAAGAGTGTCGTAAATACAAAACTGGTAATTGAAGTGTTTTCCTTTTATTGAAATCAATCTATCCAACATTAAATCCATGTGTGATACTCTAAAACACTGTGCATGCAAGTGAATGCTTCGTTGGTGTTTGGTGATTATTAAAATCTTTAAATTTGTCAGTGTTTGTTAGGCTCCAATTCGAGCAGGAGGGTGGATAGATCGAGATCCAGGTCCAGGTCACCGAGGAGAGAAGAAGAAAAGAAATTGGATAATGTAGGACTTGGGGTGAAGAGTCGACTGAAAAGTGTTGGCATACAGATGAAACTCACCAACCAGAGGACAACAGCAGTACCAAGGCCTAAATTGACTGTAGCTGCAGTATTCAACCAAGACAGTGATGAAGAACCCGAAGAGATGCCACCAGAGGCTAAGATGAGAATGAGGAATATTGGAAGGTTTGTGTTGTTTCAGACAATTTGTTGGCTCTATTATAGCAAATGCAATTTCAGGGATACACCCACCTCATCAGGACCCAATTCATTTGGCAAGACGAAACAGGGATTTTCAGACACAAAGAAGCTATTTGAGAAGAACATGAAAGAGGCAATGGAAAATGCATTAAAAGAGGATTAATGTAATTTAGACTTCCCCCCTTTTAGTACCTTGATTAAATTAAAACTCAAATTGATGAGTAACATGTGAAACCACACAAATAACTTTTTAGATAGTTTTTAAATTAGTACTGTATTTTAAATTAAATTTTTATTTCTTTAATGTGACTGATTTCCGTAATAAGGCAATTACTTTTTATTTATTTCATGGATAATCCATTGGAATTAGTCAAAGTTTTAAATGATGGAAATATAAGAAAATAGATTTTATAATGTTTTGTGGCTTTTTTCTTTTCTTTTTATTTAATTATAAATCAAATACATAAGGAAACACTTTTACATGTTTATTCACTTCCTTTGTTGTTGTCCAGCACGGGCATTGTCCCTTGGGAAGTTACGTTGTGGTGGAGTCCTCTTCTTCCTGTCTTCCTTGCTCCTGTTACGTACTACTTTGCTGTGGATGGCGCAAGACACACAGTAGTGCAACTTGGCGTACAATTTAGGAAGTACGTATGCTAAAAACGAAAGTTAACAACTTGTTAGTTTTGGATGAAAAATCTTTGAGCATTTAATACTTACGAGAGTAGACTGAAGCTTCAGTTATGTCTCTAACAGCAGCAGCCTCAACAATGTTACGGATAACAAATTTCTTGATTGCTTTGTCTTTTGGGACACAACGGGCACAGTTGGTGCAACGGACGGGCTTGACATGGCCACGTCCGTGTTTGGAGCGTCCTCCGTTACGCCTTTTGCAAGTCTAGAAAAGAAACACAGATAAATATTAGTGATGTCGCTATGCAGCTTCCATCAACCATGTGGAAAGTTAGGTTAAGATGTTGTTTATCTGGATTATTTACGGCAAACTCTAGTAATTGAAGAATACTGATAGGTTTTACTTAGAAATAGGTTACATATATCTAATATCGTTGAAATAAATAACTTTTAAGAAGCCGAAATGCAAAAATTTACGTAAAAAAAGACGAAAAATTACCATTCTGTGTTGATGCCGTCAACTGCTAGCGGAAATAAAGAACCTGTCATGGTGCGTTCGCAGCGACGTTAAGTTGACCCGCCGGAAGTTGGCGCTGTTCAAACGCGCGCTAAATTCAAATTGGAATTACATCATGAAGAAAATAGGGGTCGAACGCATCATTGCAATTTCAGAAAATACTTCGACAATATACAAATAAAACTTCAATAAAGTAATAATAAATATACATTAAAGAAATATGTGTACCGTGAAATATATATTTAGTAAAATATATTAAATCATTAAAAATTAAATTAGAAATAATAACAATAAAATATTTAGTGGAATGCAACGATTTTTTAAATTTTACATTTATTGTCAGTAATATACGTATTTTTTGCATTTGGCTTCTCAAAATTAATATCAGGTATCCCCTTACGAATTAGTTCCGTTCCAAAGGGTTGTTCGTAAGTAGAATTTGTTCGTAAGTTGGGGGAATTTTAAAAATTTCAGTATATACTTATCTTACCACACTTTATCATGGTTTTTACTTTTATATATGTTAGATTATCCATTTTTGTTTGGACAGTTAATTTTGTATCACTATATATCTCCTTGTAACAAGTTAGAGCTTTTAGAATTTTGTTCGTAACGAACTCGTAAGTCCGGGGATACCTGTATTCAAAAAAATATGTTTATTTTTATCAAAATAATAACAATGTGAAGCTAAATATGTGTTATTTGCCATTGAAAATATTTTTACAATAATATTATTTATATTTTTGAGAATAATAAAATTTAAAGAAAATCATTAAGTTTACGTAACATTTCTAAAGAAAGATTAGTTTCAAAACAAGAAGTCTGAAAACGCTGCATTTCTATCTATAATAATAACGAAATAATCAAGATTAATAAATCTAAACACCACAAATATTCAAACAATATTCATGGTTGAAGCACTTCGCGGTTTATGGTAGTGGAATCGAAACCTCCTAACAAAATACATACACCACATAAGAAAACTAATAGAGCAAACGAATGTTTGCAGTCCATTTAGTTAATCAAGCGAATGATTTTTGTGAAAATTCTGCGGTCTACGAGTGAAAGCGAGCCCTGTATATATACCGAGTTGTGATTTTTACTAAGTCACATATTCCTTCACATCACAGAACGCACCATGAGATTCGTAAGTTGAAAACTGTTGGTTATAGATTTTTTTCAAATTTACTTTTTATTTTTCAGTTGCTGAAATTATTGTTCCTCGTCGGATTATTGGCTCTTGCTACCGGATATCCAGTCTACGATAAAGATGAAGAAGCGGATCAAGCAGTGAGATCTCAAAGGCAGGCTTCTGGAGATAGCTCAGATCACCACGACGTCGTCGACTTTGGGGCTCATACAGGAGACCACGGTGCCTTCGGATGGCACGCCGATTTCCCGGTCTACACCCATTATTAATACACACCTCGACGTGATGAAAAGCAAACATCTAAAAAAAAAAGACTGGAAAACGGATTACATTTTCATTGTTTCATTTCATTTATCAACTAACGCATTTCCATTCATTCGCGTCTAGAGGCGCTAACAACTTGCGAGCTCGTTCAATTCACATTAATTGTGCAGGCTGGCAAACACTCAATTAACACTCTTCATTGTTTCATTTCTTGCAATTTCAACTGCAATTAATTGCAGGCGCATTCTTTCATTTCTCCTCATCATTCATTTCTTCTTCTTCTCTTCTAATCAACTGAACTTCTTCTCTCATCATACTCTCTATTATCTTCTCTGGCTCCTCTTCACTTTCATTCCGCTGCAGTGTATTACGTAATTTTTGTTATTTAGTTTTCTACGGACGAATAAAATAAATTTGTATGAAATATTAATTGACATTTATTAACCTTTACAATTAATCAGTCTTATATCAAAACAATATTTACAGTCTTTCAAGCATTGACATAAACAAGTCGAATAATCTAAATTGAAGTTATTAAGAAAATAATTGACCGTTCTTTTAAATGCACCGGAAAGTTATCAATAGTTAAACTTTATTTATATGAACTATGAATTGACATTAATCAATATTATAAATTTGTTGCACAATGTTACAAAAAATATCTTTGTAGTGTAGATTCTAATAAAAATAGAACTATAAAATAATTACGAAATAAAACCAAGAAATAATATATAAGCAAGCAATTAAATCTGGTTATTATAAACTTTATGAATGATTTATCAAATTAATTAATAATTACTAATGTTGTGTAATAGCATAATATGTACCTGTCATAGTTAGTTAAATACAGATCAATAATAATTACAATCTGTAAATTAGTAATTTTTTAAATTTGAATTCTAGTAAATGTAAGTGTTTCATTGAATGGAAATGAACTTCCATTTGTTGAACATGTAGAAACGAAATGATAATAAAAAAACAATTACTCTATTAACATATAAATTATTTTACTTTTATCTAAGTTTTTTTTCACCGTCTTTCAAAGACGTTGCTTTTTGCCTTCAAACCATATGTTGACACATTTTTTTTATATTAAATTGTGTACTAGAAAATCCATTTGTAATTCTTTTTAATCCGGTTCATTTGAAAAGTTTCTCCTATTACACAGCAAAATTGACCAATAGTTCTAAGTTATTGTTTATTCCGTCTTCAGCATATAAAATGTTATAAATAACTATTTCTGAATTATATAATTTATTTGATAATAATACTGTCATAAATAAGTTCTTACTGTTTTAATTATAACTGCTATCACTTTTTACATATATAAAAGTTGGTATACCTAACAGACATTATTGAATCATGTGACATTTAGTGCGGGCGCAGCGCAGCATTACAATAAATAAGTTTAAAATACAGTCTGGATTTAAAAAATTTCATATCAACATGATTGTTTTAATAATAAGATGAGAAATAATCCAATAATACAATACATAACATCTTGCTGATTTTATTTAATTTAAAAACAATTGTTATCATTGTTAGCTATGATACAGCTGTTATTATCATAAGTCATTATAAGACAACTGTTTATGCAAAAAAATGTGTTATTAATTTCATCTCTAAATTTGAACTGCTTATTGTGCGTATACACATTGGATTAAATTGGATGAAAAGTTTTTGTGTCCAAAATGATTCAAAATTAACATTTTTAAAGGTTAAAGACCGTTCTATTTTGAATTTGAAATTATTATGACAAGAAGTTTATATTTGTAAAATGAAGTGCTCTGGCATGATTCCATCTCTTTGATCATCCCGCGGAAGCTGGCGAAATTGCGCAGGTTACTAGGTAAGTAGAAGGATTTCGTGAAAAAGTGGAATAATCATGTTTTAGGTTGGCAGTGGGTGTGAAAAATCGATGTTGGCAGCCGGCGGTAAATTCAAATGAAACGGTGCACTGCACACCCCGCACTGGCCCCAATTAATAACAATCAATGATGTTGGAGTTCTGTCGCTCTCGCTGCCGTTGTTGTTGTTTATGTTGTTGTAATTGGCACTAGAGATGATCTCATTTCGAAAGCCGCAGGCCCGGTCTCGACGAGCACAATTCCATCATCAGAGCGCGCATTTCGGCCGAGAAAGTGAGCCGTCGCAGCGCGTTCCCACCTCGCTCGCGTTCGATAAATCCGTGTTTTCTATTTCATATTTCGTTCGCGATTTTCATTTAGCCATACAGTAAAACACTGTGTATATATATACATATTTGTGTAGTTTTGGATCGTGTTTGAACTATTGTTTGGTTGCCATCGTCATAGTCGTCGATGCGAGTTTGCGTAGCTGTTTTATCGAGTGGTGGACGAGCGTCATGCCCGGGGTCCGCCGCCGCCGCTAAACAAATTTATTGATTCCAATGTTTTGGTTACGGAAGTGCTACTACCAGTACCACCTTCGGCGTGTCGACAGAGTCGATTGATCAGTGTCTTTGGCTACAAGATTTCAGTGCTACGGACTGCAGCATGGATGGTTCTCGCGGAAGAAGATGGATCATCTGGATGGGCTGAAGCAGGAGAAGAGCAGCGGCATCAGCAGCAGTGACTATTTGGAGACGGTTCGCGCACTGCACCAGACTGTGGTTTCGTTGCGTGGAGCTCTGGAGGAGAGCCGAGAAGAAATATCTAAGTTGAAAGCATGGCCCTTAGAAGACCTACAATCAGCAATTAGTGCGCTCAGCATCGAAAACCATCTGCTCAGGCAGAAAATCATCGATCGTGACAACAATAACAAAGCGCATCGCAATGATGGTCTGGAGAAGAGGCTGAGGAATGTTGCCCGCTCTCTAGAGAATCTTTCTACGACTAAAGCACAGGAGCAGCCCGCTACAACTCAGAAATTATGTAAGAAGGTGTCCGTATCGCTGAACCTAGAGATCTACAAGAAGATGGAGCGCGACGGAGAGGCACCCCCGCCGAAGAAGACTGCAGTGTTGCAGCACTCACCCAGCACGGATATGCTGGACCAAGAGGTGGATGACATCGAGCTGATTTTCACCAATGAGGATACCAAGGAGTCAAATCTGAAGGAACCGCTCATTTCGATCGAGCCCAACCACTGTCAGCACTCCGAATTCGATCAGAACCTCTCCGCGGACATCTCCGATCGCGAGTTGGAGGATGACGTCTTCAATGACAATTTTGAAAACGAGAACCAGGAGAACACGAACTTCCAGAGCCAAACGCTCGATTCCATTTACAACTCCAAGTCAGACAACTCGATCAATCGAGACGAGAGCCATGGAGGGAAGAGTCTCAAGAGTTGTTACTCGTACCAAGACTCCAGCTTCGAGAACAAGAGTCTCGAGAAGGACGAGAGCTTCGACCGTTTCGAGGAACGGGTTCGCATCGTCGAGACGGACATGAGCAAGGTCGGCATTCAGGACCCTCTCGAAATTCCCATGGGCAGACGAAACACGTGCCCCAATCCCATACAGTACAGGCCTATTATACACAGGTATTTATACCAGTTACCATGGAAATTCTAATTTTTGTTTTTAATTAACTGCCGAAACCGAATCAATACACACACACCTAACACCTTCAGAAATCATAACATCTGACCCAAATAATGTTTCTTAAACAATGAAATACACACTGTTTCTTAAATACGTTTTAGAAACCTTCTTTTAAAACAAAATAAAGTAAAGGCTCAATGGATATAACAAAATAGCGAATACATCATAATGCTTAAAATCAATTCACAATGAAAATATCATTTAATTTATTAAAAACTTCTAAAAATCTTGTACAAAATAAGAATTGATCTATTTTCTTGGACCGTGCAAGAGACAATCATGTTTTGGGAATATATCCCAAAAATATTTTGATCAATTGTCAAGATCTAAATCATATAACAAGCAATAACTCACTATCTTCACAAAAAAAATATTTATAAATAAATCAAAATGATTTTTATTTAAACAAATATTCAATTAAACTAAAAACCATTTACAAGAAATCAGAAAGTACAGTAATAGAATAATAAACGTAACTGAGTAAAAGAAAGTTTTTTATTCATTAATTGTTTCTGTCTACAGTACTGTAAAAAATAATTAACACTTATTTTGTTCCAAATGATTATAGTTGTAAACTAATTACTATCTTGAATAATAATACAATAAAGACATAAATAACGTTTTTAAAACTGTTATGGGATGAATGAATGAATGAATGAAACGTATGTAATATATTACGACAGACGTGATTATAGAATCTAATTAAACGCGACGAAGTAGAATTTTTTTTACGAAGAATATTATGTTTGCATGACAAAATACAATAGATACATTCAAGTTATTTGTAACAGTTTCTGGTTACAGTATTGTGGTGAATTGTGTTACAAGGGTTGTTTATTTAATAAACCGTACATCAGACACGAAAGTAGTAATAATGCAGTAGCACTAAAAGTAAACTACTTGCAAAAGTCGAATCGATAGCTATCGACAAGCGCTGCTCAAACAACCCTGTACACGATAGATTGACAACTTCATCTTTTTTTATTGAGTATCAAATAAATCAGCCATAAAAAATAAATGAAGACTTCGCTTCCTGCGATTAAAAATTGATAGAAATAATTAACAAGCAAGGGATATAATTATAAAAATGCGCAATTGAAAATCAAATGGAAACAATATATTTTTTATTTTACCCTTCAATAGATGTTTTTTCTTTGTATGAACATCATTATAACATGCTCCATGGTTATCAATAAATATTGCTATTGTATATCGAAAATCTCGACTAAATAGGTCATGTGAGTGCAGTCTTCTGCTTCCAACATCGATGCTACTACGTCCTATATCACCTTTAGTGAAGTACAAATAATGTTAAAGTCTGATCAATGTAAAGTTGGGTTTAACTTAAATACATATTAACTTTTAATGAACCACAAACAATAAATGAGTTTTACTTTAATTTGTTTAAAATCCTATAAGAACGCAGGGAAATATTCATATATTTGTCATCTTATATTTCAAATAAATTTAAATTTGACTAACTGATTTTTTTTTCTATTAATAGTTTTAACTTAAGTTCTATGTGATTCAGTTGCTGTTTTTTAAATTTAACCTTATGCGTAGTTAGGTAAAATAATTGCTTATCCCAAAGCGATTCATAACTAAGTAATACATTTAGAGGTGACTGTTGAAACTATGACTGTGTCACCTTCTACAAATGATTAAAAACAATCTTTAACTACTGGAAATAATTACTCTTTGGTTTCTAAAAAATATTAAATGTTTTACTTGAAATTGATATTATTGTTTAATTTAGCTGCAAATAATCAATATTCCATTGTTAAAATGTGCATTAAACTACGTTCGTAACTATTATTTAATGTTGCAGAAGTACTAAAAATTGAATTGATTGGAAAACGTGAAGCCATTGAAATTCATTATTTGCTTTTATAGTGCATTTTAATTAAATTATCAGACTTTAAATAATCGCTATTTAAAGTTTATATCAGTAATTTCATGACGTTAAAGCAGCTTTTGAGAACAAGTACTAATTGGTATATTTAATAAACCAGTAATATCAATATTCGATAACCAATATGAAGAAAATGATGATGTCCATTCGATTGTTGATATTTCATACGATAGTTAACTTTGACTGTAAGCTCGTAAGTATATTTTAACGAAAGTAGTTCAAACGAATGTTCCGAAGTTATATGAAAAAATTGTTCGTAAACGACTAAAACCTTTAATCACAAGTGATAAAAAATACATTTAATACAATACATAGTCGAATTAAACACTTCTTTGTGACCTCCTTCAAGTACTGAATAATACCCTTTTCGAAAAGATAGTAAAAGAAACAAATAGATATGCAGTAAAGTAAGTAGTCTTTAGTAAATGACTACGTAACTATGGAAATATAAATTTGATATTATTGTGTATTAATAATAAATATTGATCAAGCGATGATTATAAGTGAACAACAAGTAATAGTAATTATTTGAGAGAAAATGGGAATCCATTAGAAAGATGATTGATAATATTCAATTTAGCTATAAATGGTTTACATGTTTGATATAACATTAATGAAAAACAAACGAGAAACCATAGTAATACAAAACTGGTTTATTAACGTATCTCTCTCGACAGAGAGGCTATCGGAAAGGGTCTAGGTGGAAGAAAGGCTCGTCCGATTTTAGCCCATTCGAATGCGATCCGTAAGGAGTCTGGTGCCCAAACGGAAATATCCGCACTTCCGGGGAATTCCTCCTGGAGATCCGAAAGCAGCCTGGCCAATAAGGTAATAAAGTGTGCTGATAATGGATCAAACCTGTCTGCATGGTTTTGTCGATGATGCAGGCGAAGCTCGGCGAGAACTTCACGACCTTACCCTCGAAATACCCGATGCCGGGATCGAGGTTGAGACTGTCGGAGAAGACCGTCGAGGCCCGCAGGATTCTGCTGTCCGATATTGGATTCACAAGCATGGTACCAGAACTCTCCAGGTCTGCAGACCATCTCTGTCCACCGCACATGAAGACGTCAACGGTTTCCAGTTACGGACAATTCCTGAAGACCACCGACCTGTACTCTCCAGGTTTCACTGTAAGCTCATCTCCTTCGCTAATTTATCGATGATTTGTATTGTTATTGTTTGTTCTGCAGTCGCAGAAGTTCGTGTTTACGTCGCCGTCGGAAAGTCACTCGCAGTCCAGATACTCCAGTTTGTATCCGCTGCCGAGTCCACCAGCACCCTCCAGGCGATGTTCAGCTCCAGTTTCGCCAAGTCGCAGGAACATTATACGACATGTACCTTCAAAGGTGCGCTTCGCCAATGGCTCTTTGCCAGAGCTTCGAGGCGATTGGAACTCGACCATGGATAGCGGCGATTCCACGGATAGTCTGGTCGAGGAAGCCGAGCATTATCTGCGGAGATCGATTGACTGCATTGTGAGCGGAAGAGATGCTGCCTACTATAGGTTCAATGCTCCGCCTTTTTGCAGTTCGTTCAGAGCAATTAATGAATATTTCAAATTGCAGCACTCCAAAGACGAGCATGCGAAGGGCTTCGGCGCCGGAACCCTCCAGGGACAATGTTCCTCCGCAAGGCTGGCAACCATTCCTTCCGAGGTTGCCCAGGGACCTGAGGTTAGATTATTGGGTCAAGGTGATAACTCCCGAAGGTCGCGTTCGGGGAGGAAGGGTCAGGTACATCGGTCATCTCCTATCCCACAGCGAGCAATTCGTCGGTGTCCAACTCAGCTCTCCTGAAGGCCATTCCGATGGTACATACAACAATAGAAGATACTTTCAATGGTAATCGATACGGCACGAACTCTCTACATCCTCAACTAACTTTACTTTATATTCTCTCCAGCGAACCCTACCATGGTTTATTCGTGCCATTCAAGAAGGTAATCATGGGCTGGAAGCCCTGAGATCAACATGAACATCAACGGTTTGTCCATGATTTCGAAATTTGCCAAAATTAGTAGAGCTATAAAACCATATATAAATATGTGTATATATTTAGCTTATATTTGCCAACGTTTTGAAGACGAAAACAGTAATTGTTATAATGGATCATGAGCAAACCTCAATTTCGCGCATTTAGGAATTCCAAACGAAATTCCGTTTCAAGTAGATTAATTTAATGTGATTTATTATTAATTAGAAAATATGTATGATTATACGATCCACAAGAACCTTAAATTTCATACCCCAAACATGAAAATCAAATTACTTCTGATGAGGATTTTAACACTCATCTAAAATGGTTAAAAACGTTTAGTGGATTATAATGTTATAATAGATAAACAAGTTCACCTACTAATACTCTTTAAGTTTAAATGAGATCGATGAAGAAGAAAAATATTTATTTTTCGAAAATTACAAAAAAAAATATATATATTTCGAAAATTCAACTTCGTCGTGCACAGGCGAAGGTTTTATAAAAGTTGGTTTATTTTTTATAAAATACACAGGAAGGAAAAAAATCTTGAGTAACATATATTGATGATCAGATGAAATGAACTTGTTTTTACGGAATAATGGATGAATGGAAATGGCACTCTGTCTTCTGCGTACTTTGGCATGAAATTGAGGTCCAATCGACTGATAAATGGTTTGCATATAATGAATATTATTGGCATGACATTTAAACATCGGCGAATTGCGTCATGAAGGGATCGATTGAAATACACGTTTCACATTCATCCATTGTTTCACTGTTATATGAAGATGAACTGTGTACCTATATGTAATATAAACTATATAAGTAATTAAAATTATAATATATTATATGACCAAATAATGGCAAAGATATTTATGGAAACAGGGAAGAAAGAGGGTACTGAAAATTACTGAAGCTTATATTTTGTGCGAGATCGGAACTTTCCCTCAGACTAAGAAACTATTACCGATGGAGTATGTACTTGTAAGGAAATAAAAGTCTAAAGGATAATAATAATATAACATTAATAAAAATACATATCTTCAAGCCTTAATTCTCTTACCGGATATAAAAAAAGATGGGTTATTTTCTTGAAACATTTACTCTAGATGCGTCGGCTGCCTATAAATGCCAAGATAAAAGACGATCGATCGAGATGATTTGATGGTGTTCACGAACTTTTGACCGATCGGAATAAAACAAAAATAAAATACTCGTTCTTTTATGTTATATAAAAGGTATTGTATTTCACTAAACACATAACGCCTCACAACAAAGAAATAATTACTAAAATAATACATAATATGCAGCGCAAAAAATATATAAATCTTCTAGATACGTTATTAATCAACTGCAAAAAAAAAACTGAAACAAAATTCTGATTGTTAAATTACAACAATATTAAAGGGACTTTATAAGTTGATCTCCTTGTATTACTATTATTATTATACAAATACTATATTAAAATCAATACTAAAGATGAAAATAAATGGAAAACCAAACCGATTAATATAGTCTTGCTAGGGATATAAAAAACTTCCAAAAAATGTTCTGGTAGAAGTACGCTTTATTAAAGAAAAAATGCACCACCTGTCCGAGACACACACTGTTTCCTCCTGTGTCCTGCAACCGAAACACAGGAAGATAATTCACCGGCAAATTGTGTCGCTAGTCGATCAGAATGGTTTCCTCCTTAATAAAGAATTCAACTATTTCCTCCTCTACATTCTCCGTATCTCCATCCAACTCGTCAGTATCAACATCTGAAAATAAAAAGAAACAGTGTTAGTTAATTTATCTGCACGCAGTATGCTTAATTCAAATGAACTTACTATTCCTAAGTGCTAGACGTTTAGGCTTATTCTCAATGTATTCGTCGTTCTTGCTCTTCCTGTACTCGTTGAAACGTTCCATCAGTGCAGCCCTCTTCTCGATCAACTCCTTGGAAGCACGAGTCTGCCTCATGCGATCCTTGCTCTCGAATTGGGCGTAGTACTTCTTCAAGTTCTTCTTGATGTCCTTCTGCATTTGATCGGTCAGTAGCGTGTTCGGCCTAGGCCTCCACAGCAACTGTGCGAACTTTTCTTGGTTGATACGCTTCAGGATCTTTCCTTGGAAGGACCAGATCCAATAACCGGTATCGACCTTGGTCTTCCAGACGGACACTCCGGTCACTACGTAACGACCGGTGGGATCCCACTCGACGTCGGACATTTGGAAATGGTCTGTCGAGTTCATCACCAAGAATTCCTTGGTGTCCACGAACTCCAAAGATCCTCCGTTCGAACCGACACCGGCCAAAACGATGTATTGTCCGGTTGGGCACCAGAACAGATGGTTGCATGATCTCTTCTCGAACTTCTTCAGCAGAATCGGCGCTTGACCAATACGGATGCCGTAGAAACTAACGTTAATGTTCGGAGAATCTCCGTGGATGAAAGAGAATTTGGTGCCGACCGGTTCCCAAGCGAAAGCTTGGATCGGTTCTTTGCAGTCAACACTGTCTACAGGGATTTGTTTCTCACGCATATGGAAGATCTCGAAGTTATAATACATTCCGGAATACTTGAATTCGTTCTTCTCTTTGCGCACCTTCGCGTAACGATCTACCTTAACACAAAGATAGTCTCCAGACTTTTGCCAATGGATTTTGCAATCGGCCACGCTGAACAAATTCTTACTCCTGATTTCTTGCTTATTCGGTATTTCCAAGAGAATAACCCTAGCAGGTACATCCTTATCCTCGGCAACCCAATAGGCAATGATGTTATCTGTCGGCGACCAACTGAAGTCTCTAATTCCAGGAATCTTGAGAGACTTTTTGTCCATTAAGAAGAACGAGGGGGTCTCGTACACTGACAAAATCTCGTTACCCATGCGGGCGAAGTATTTATCATCGTGAGACCACCTGAAAATGGGCCATGCTGATGGTCCTTCAGGATCGAAAGATCGTTTCTCTAAACCAGTCCTAAAAAGAAAACAGCATTATATAACAATACTCATAATTAAGATGCAAAAAACTAACCTTATGTCCCAAATGATAATCCTCTTCTGATCTGGGTTGTCTGTATCAATCTGAGGAGAGTAAGTAACCAAATACTTTTCACATGGTGAGTAATCAATGAATTGAACCAAGTTATGTGAGAATTTCTTGTATTGGGTGAAGTTGGGACCAGCCCACAAGGCAATACCTTGCTTGTGGAAAGTGGACAAATATGTTCCCAAAGGTGACCACTTAATGTATGTCTGGGTCCACATCTGTCTGTCTTCCACACAGGTAGGTTCAGGCTGGGTGTTTTGCCAAATTTGCACTGATTGACCAGGCCCATTGACAACACAGAATTGATCGTACGCATCAGGTTCCAATAGATAATAATGCAAATCACCCTGGCCCTTGTACTGCTCAGGAGTTGGAGGCTCCCACTTTTCAGGGATCTTCTCATACTTGTTGAAGTCAGTGAAAATATTGACAAGGAAGGTATGTTGTTTGTCCAACTTATGGTTGTTAGTCAACTTAACTGCTTCTGCTGCATGTAATGGCGAAGAATATTCCAAGAAAATGTAACCCTTGGTGGAACCTTTCTCGTTAACTGGATAGTATTCATTCACAATGTTGCCAAACTTGGTGAACAATTTGTTGATGACAGACTTTAGTTTCTCAATACGGTCAGGACCAACAACTGGCACACCATCAACAACAATAACGCTCTCAACTCCATCAGTTTCCTCTGGTTTATTTCTCAGGAGATCTTCCAGAAGTTCTACAAGAAAATTTAATTTGACATTAAAAATTAACCTAAATTCAACATAGCTTGACATATGCTGGCATCAATGAAACATTACAGGATGCACGTTGCGTGTTCGGCCAAATAAAGGTGTTGATAAACCGGCTAACATAATATAAGATTATACTTATAATCGAACCTTAATTTCGTCGAGAAACACATGCATCACCATTTTGTAGCCACATAGGATCTTGACATGATTTTTAAATTGTTTACCTTCGTTGGAGATGTCGTCTTCGAAGTCCTCAGGATCGCTGAAGTTGGGGTCTTCCTCGGTGGACGATAATTCACCATCGTTTTTTGTATTATCACTGTTTTCGCTGTTTTTATCCTCCACTTTCTTTTTCGCCATTTTGACACGCGTGGTTGCAGAACGCGAGAGGCACTCATACTATACTCGACCACTCAGCTAGTCAAAACGACCGCCCCCTAACGCCGGTTTAGAACTTCCGGCGCGGGAAATTTAACCCGCCAAATTCAAACCTCCAACTGATACAATTCATGTAAACACACAGATCTACCTTTTTCACCTACATACTTACAAATCATTTAAAATATAATCTTCATAATTATTATTACTTAGTAACAATCAACATTTTTTCAGTCAAGGTATAGTTGATTTTTTACATTCAAGGAAATTCCTCAACAAAATTTGAAATGAAAGTAAATTCAAATTACTAAATTTAAATAGTAATTTTCCATACTTATATTGATTAGAACTAAATAAATCATCATAACAAAATGATTTATTTAAATATTTTAAGTATAAAATTGTTTTCTTCAGTTTTCATAATTCATGCAATCTCTTGATAGCAAAATCAATAGTAAGAGACATTCAACATAAATTTGTATGTTAATTTTTATTTTAAATTTAAATATATAATATTTACAGTTAATCTTATAATTAAATAAATAAACCAGAGTATAGAAAATAATGGGAAAATGTAAATAAACCACTACGATTATATAATATAATTTATTTTTCTCTAATATATTATTTATCACGATGGTAACTAACATAATTAAACTTCTACATTTTATATTATGACTTATAAATATAAAGTTTCTATAATTTTCTTTAAAATTTCTAAAATATAAGTCCAAATTACAATTTATATTGTTAATACATCTAATACAAAAACATATTTTCAATTGCACTTCCTGTCACAATACATGATTGTGATTTATTTTTATATTGCTAATTGCAGCTGAAACGGTCAAATTTAAAGATAAGTAGATAATTAAAAAATGGGTGCTATTTACATGAAAATATGGTTGTCTAAAATACTGAATTTAAAAACCGAGAGTTCTTGATTTACAAATTTCCAATTTACCAATTTACTGCTTTGAAAATGTTTTGTTCCGATATTCTATATAAACATTTGTAAAGACGTGAATAATTGTATACTAGTTAATGTTTTAGTCTATTAATTTGTGTAATTAAAGTTATATTAGGCCGTTGAGGATGTCAAAAGTTTTCGAATAAATTTCCTTTTCGGCGTCAATGCCGTATATGAAATCCATGTGGGCCCAGTCCGGAATGTAGAAGGATTTCTTCAGGTTAGGAAGATTTCCGTGTAACCGGAGGACATCGGGCGGTTGGGCCAGAGCATCTTTGCCTCCATGAAAATCGTAGAAAGGAATCTTCACGTTGTCCAACTTGTAATCCGGTGGAGAGATCTGACTGTAGCGTTTCAGGTTTTCGAAGAGGTAATAGTCGAACTTCCGGAATCTACCTGAAAATTATATGTATGTTATTGACGGTTATTACAGGCGATTTCTGTTCGAACCGGAATTCATTTCTTGTATGTAATGGGCCAACTGTTTGGTAGAAGAGCCGACAGGGAAGTGGCCGTATATTGTGGGAAGCATCGAGGTATTCATCTGTTTCGGATTGAAGCCCATCGTCATGTAGAAGATATTGGAGCAGAGAAACTGCGTTTTATCGTTGTCTTTGCAGGAAGATGAAACCAGTTGTCTAAGCATTTCGGTGCTCGGTGCAAAGTTGAACTCGCCAAGGAACAGCTTCAGAGCGGACAACTACTGGAATCGTTATATAAATACTAAATAACTTGAAATTGATGAAGAAAACTTACGCCTCCGACTGCTTCTATAGGAGCTAAAGCCCTGAACATGAAGCTCGTGGTGTGTTTGTGGTAAGCAACCGGTGCGTATCCGATATGCATCTTCACTTTGGAATTGTATTCGGGCCTTTCGGAGAGCATCACCAGGAGTACAGTCGTGCCTTGCGAGTGTCCCAGGTGGTAGAGGCTCTTCGAACCAGTCACGTTAAGTATGTAGTCGATCGTCTCGGGAAGATCGTGCACGCCGATCTCGTGCCAACTGAAGTTCCAGAAGCTTCTTCGATCCCTCTGAGGATTATAATGCGAATGTCTTTCACAGTATTCATTTCCACGATTATTCAACAACCACACGTCGTAACCAGCATCGGATAGCATGAAACCTGAATCAAATTTAAGACATGATGTAAACTTCTTGCATTGTTAATTAGATAGTTTTCACCTAGAGATTTTGGTTGTCTCAGAATCCAGTACGCGGATGATCCAAGTAAGCCGTGGTGGAGGATTATAGGAGCCTTTTTCGTACTATTGCTGGGAATTCGATGATGTGTCAAGATGTATCCATCGCTGGTCACAACTTGGTGTGATTCAAAAGGATACCCATATTTTGTAATAATCTCAGGCTAATAAAAATATAAAAAAAAACTGTTAATTCAATCATTAATTGTTTTTATCATTATTTTAACAGGTGTACAATGTATTGGAGGTAAACTCTGACCAAACTAATGTACCAAACATGTGTATGTTAGTTTCGATGTACTTTATTGACCTTGTATTTAATTGAAACATTGTTATCATCGGTATAATGTGAAGAAATTCGAATGTATCAAAAAATCGTAATTGTATTCGTTTACATGGAAATTCACTATTCGATTAATGAATATTCATGACTGAAGATATTTTTTACAAATTATGTGCATTAACTGAACATTGATTGTAATGTCTAGTAGTTAATTACAAATGGTTAAAATTAACATAAAATTATTAATTAAATTAAAATAGCTGTACAATATGATCTCTCTGTTATCCATTGTGTGATAATATATATATACATATTTTTATTAAAAACTTTACAAATGAATAAGTATGTATAATATTTAGTGACTAGTGCAAGTATCACTTTTTTTAATGTATAATTATATACTATAGCATGAGGTGAAAAACAAAAGTTGTTTGTCAATTTGTTAAAGTCATACGATATTTCATGTCAAATTTCAAGAATATCGGTAAGAATGGATACGAGTAAACGCAATATAAGTGATGTAAAGATAGAAGAAATTCCATCACTAACATAACAAGAAATTTCGAAGTCAATTAAAGCCTATGCAAATTTTCCAATAATGCCAAAATGCATATAGAGTGAAATCACCATGTCTCGTGACTATATCTAAGTGGTTTTAAAGATTCCAGACGGATATTTTTCTGTGTCTCTCTGGTGACGGCAAAAATTGACGAAGAAGCAAGAATGACATAAGGAATGGTAGGTGATGAACTGGGCTTGAATATCATGATTTTGTTGTAAATATTAAGTCATCACTTGGGCTACACGAAGAAATCCACTTGATCAATTCCATGATTTTTAAATGACGACACGTGTTCGTTTTGCCCAATATTTCTTGGAAAATTTTGAAAATGGAGTCTAGCACCTTTAGGAAAATTGCAACAGGTGATGAATTTTGATTCTATAAGTACGACCAAGAAACCAAGCTGCAGTCCACGATATGGAGCGCAAAAGGTGCAAATCCCCCCAGTTAAAGTAAGACAACTAAAATCAGCAACAAAAGTGATAATATCGATTTACTTTATGAGGTCAAAAGTGGTAGCTGCTATCTCACTGGAAACTGGTCAGACGGTAACTACTAAGTACTACAAAGAAACATGCTGATCACAAATTTAAAAAAAAATGTTGGGAAACCAGAAAAATGGGGAAATCCGCCCACTCACACTACTGAAATAACCAATAACTTTCTTGCGCTTTCTACCGACCAGCCAACTTACCGAACTTTTGTTAGATCTCTCGTATATATTATTTATCACACCATTCTCTGTCCAAGACAATTTTAGGATGTTGTTGTTTAGTTATGCACATATAATTAAATTTCCAAGATAATTATTAAGTTATAAGTGATGTTAGAATCCTATTGCATGTATTTGTTGGTAATTATCTTACCTACCTACTTGACCATGGGCCGTGTATTGTGTAAATATATGTAATCTCAATTTTAGTTTAATTACATAATAAACATCTACTTCTAAGAACAATGAATACAAAAAACTACAAAAATAGATTATTTAATTATCTTATATTTCTTATTTGTATTGAATTAAATAGAAAATTAATCTTAAAAATGGTAATGGTAAAGAAACAAATAATAGAATTATACCATGAAATTAATATTTTCCAACTAACTTTAAATTCAAATACATCAATACCTTGCATAGTGCGAGTAATCAGTTTAAAAAAAGAGGAATTTAAAACCCCATAAAAATAAACTACACAAAGAGATTCGATAGTATAATGGAAAAAAAAACGATCATATTTGAATTAAATTGAATTTTTAAATTACATATTAAATTGATATCAAAAGTAAAGAATGCATTTAAAATAAGTTTATATAAATTGATTGAAATCACATTAATTTCATTGAATTTATTTTAATCAAAGAATAATAAATTTAATATGAACTAGATATGTAAATTATTAAGATTCTGACAGATGAAGTCGAATATACTAATATATGTATATTCGTTTTATGAGAGTTTTGTGTCAAATTTTATAGAATTTTTTTTTTGGTGACACTATAATAGTTAAATTAAAAAACAAAGTTATTTATTAATAAAATGCAGAAAACTAAGATTAAAAAACTCTTTTTATGTTTGCTTATATGCAACAAATTATGTTTATTATTATTTATTGATTAAATATTGCAATTTAATTATTATTTTCTGGAAGGCATAAAGAAAATAAGAAATGGGAATACAAAAACATACAAATTATAAATCGAAATTTAATTTCCCAACTATCGAATTTTCAATTTGCGTTAAAAATTAAAAATATATTGATATAATTATTTAGCGCTTTAATTATCAATATTTATTAATCATAGAGTTAATGTCTTGAACACGTTATAGACTTTTAATTAGGTTAGGTCAAGTACCAATAATACTTGAATACTCAATACAAACTTTCATAGGAAAGTAGATCTTATTAAATCTTCTTTAAAGTAATTTTCCTATATAATTTTAGTGATTTAATGTAATAAAGATTCACATAAGATTTTCTTCATCTTCAGAAATTCAATTTATTTGTATTTATTGGTGTAGATTGAATTACATGTATTAGTACGGGAATACTTCGCATAGTGCGGGTATCACCAATATCCCTAACTATTTGAAACCGGACTAATGGAGTACTTTTAATAAAAATAACATTTGTATTTAATATGTTTCACAATTTCTCAGTTTCTTTAAAAAAAAATCAAATTTATATTTGGGTACCTGTTGTTGCTATGTTAAAAATAGTTTTGATGTTGAGACTTAGTTTACTTGTCTTTTTCTTAATTATTGATAAGACTAAATATTGTTTTAGTTTAAAATAAATAATGATACTTTACCGTTCGCAATGTAGCATCGTCTTCGGAAAGATGAGCTGAGGTTGATTGCAAGAGGGACCACAAAACGGTGCAGACGGCGAAGAGCATTTTGTCGATACCTGCATATGCAAAACGAAAAACCACATATACTTTGTTGTTAATAATTCATAACATGAATTCGAATTGCGTTGAGCGGGATTGAATAATGGTAGGATAACAGAAATCACCGCGTGTTTGCATTTCCCCAAGGCCTAATCCGTTGCACTCAAGGAGAGAAAAGACTTACTCTGTGTCGGACACACAGAAGCGTTTTCTCTGCCTTTATTTCCGAACGGGAAAAAAATCTAATTGCAAACAATTCTCACCGGAATGCAGCCTATTCCAGGCTTGGAAGGTGATCGCTTCAATCTGAATGCTAAATGAGCCGAGACATTTAGAGATTTGCTATTATTAAGCAACGCATTTCAATTGATTGATTAAGCTGTTTAGATTTTACAATACCAAATTAATTACTTCCTTAGTGATATATTTCATTACCACATCCATTAACATCAACATTAAGAATAATTAATCACTAAGAAAATAAACATAGAATTAGATATTTAATATAAACTTTTTTATAACGTCGTTTTTACTAATCTCATTATGTCAATTTATTCTTTCATAAAAATCATTAACTGTAACATTACAATATTCAATGTTTTTAACAGTATAATTATGTAACGAGTCGAGTCAAATCGTCTATTTATTTTAGTGTAATTATGTTCTCGTGCAATTAATTTAATTAGTATATTTTATTACTAAAATATTTTATATTTACTATTAAAATTCAAGTTACAGCAAAAGCAATGAAAATATATTAGTCTTACTATTACAGATTAAAGGTTTTTAATGGTATGAATGTAGTGAATGCACACGAATTTATTTCTGATCAAAAATTTAATTACAAATTCTGAAATTGATAATTTCGATAAATTTAAAGTTCATTTAATTTATTCGTATTTCTATTTAAATCTAATCTAAAAATCAAAACAGGCATGAATTCGTTGTGTTCAAAAATTGAAAAGTAAGTCAGTAATGATAAACAATATATAAAGTAGGGAAATTAAACTTAGAATATCTAAAATCTTCTTTATATAAGTAAAAAATATTATATGCTCATTACAATGCATTTGACAAATATTGCTTTTGATTCTAAATAATATTATTACTAGACTAGAACATTACATTAAAATCACAAATTGGTCAGGTAGATAAATTTATATAGTAATTAAAAAGTTAAATTGAAAAAAAAAAATAATAAGAAGAACATTTCATTATTTTGTTTTATTTTCAAATATGTCATAAAAGCATTTTTATCATTTAGTGATAAAATATGGTTTCTCAATTAAGGTTATGTTAAATTTTATTTGAATGTTGTGTTTCGTAAATTATGCATTTTCGATTTTGGAATATTTATGTAAACTATAAAGTTGTATTGTTGTACTTTATCAAAACAAATCGAGATTTAAGCTAGAAGTGAATATTATAACACATAATTGAAATGCTTAAATAAAATCCATTATATGTTTAAAAATGGATCTGTTGCAACTGTAAATTTTATTTAAAAGTTGATACAATCACTGCATTTTTATGAAAAATTAAAGTTTTCGTTTTTGATAATTAATTTAAATTATTTGATATATTTAAATTATAAAACAAATTCATTTCATGATGATGCATTTTCAATAGATTTTTTTATTCTGCGATTATGAAGTTTGCTATTTTATCTGATTATTTTCTATTTTATTATGATTATAATTTTATGTCATATGCATATTGCATAAACATAAAAGATCAACGCGTTTTTTACAATATTTTTTTTTTTGCATTTTAGAACTTTCATTTTTTTATTACTTTCACTACAAATGATAAAAGTAGTTATCATATAGAAAAAAATGAAAATTACTATTGACTTAATTTTGTTCCAGTTTCTGTAAGAAATGTTTTTATATCAACAAATGTTGATGGAATGGTTACTTAAAAGAAGTATTATTGAAATTACAATAGTTCTCGTTAAATCCAGATTGTAACTTCCAGGAAAATTAATAAAATATTAAAAACATTTATAGAATATACAAACTGTTAATAACATATGAATAATACAATTTCTTCAGGTTTGAAGCAACAACAATTCTGTAAAATTTGCACAGCTTACGACTTACTATAAAAATGCAAAGAACCAGAAATAGAGAAAATATAAAATTTGCAACCAGAAAAACAAAAAAAAAAACAAACTAAAACTAACTTTTATATGTAGCACTTTCTCGCGATTGTATGCGCTCGCGCGTTTGAATCTTTGAATTGACTGCGTACAGAATATCGGATTCGCTTCATACCTGATTATTCTTATTAGTTTGTTTGTTGTTTTACTAATGCATTCACCTAGCAACTCAAGTTAGAACTGGCACGAAGACGTCGAAAAGAAATTTTCGCGGAAATCTCTCTGCTCGCCACAGTTTACATAACAAATCGTCCGCGAAACAATTTTCACCTCGTTACTAACTATCACCTTTTGCTAGCCTCAATACATTGTTTTCTCTTTCTCCTGAAACAAAAAAAAATATATCGTTTTAGAAATGAGAGGAAGAGAATTATAAGACACCAAGAAAATAAAACAAAAAATAATTGCATAGGAGCGTTTGGATTTCTATTCCAACTGACTTACACAATTATTCAAATGTGTTATTATAGTTGGACCGTTAAACGCAAGTGCACTTTTATTGCATAACTTTAACTAAGAGTATTACTGATCACTAGTATAAGAGGCGCTGTTTTTTATTTCATTATTGAATTACCAATAAAAACATGCTATGATTCGTTATTAAAGAAGAAAAGAAAAACGGTTGAAGAAGTGACAAAAGAAATAAAAGATATATATTTAAGAAGACGGAAGTCATTTAATTATATTGTAAAGAAGAATTATTACATACAAAGAACATACACTATTTTATAAGGTAAAAGATCTAGAATTTGTTTGGAGAGAAAGATACTGAAAGAAATATAACTTACAAAAAAGATAGATTGATAGAGTTGATGAGGCGAAGGAAGATCTTAAAATAGAAGAATTCTGTAAACAGAAGTAGCTGAAGGAGATGGAAGAGTCGAAGGGCATGGGAGGATATTGAAGAAATAGAAAACAAGATATGTTTCCATCATCGAATGGCGAAGGTTGAAACTGAAAATTTGAAAGAAAATGTATATTACATACTCAAGGCTTAAAAGTTTGTCATGTCGCGGGAAACATCTCTGAACACCGCGGATTATCTCATAGTTCTATCATTGTTAGTCTTAACGGAGTTATTGATTATTAAATACAATATTATTAAATTTTGTTTAAAAATCACTGTTTTTATTAAGATGTCAACTTGTTTTGATTATCAACTAAGATTTACATTATTCTCTTATTATAATTAAAAAGTATTATCTTACCTTGATCCACCAACTAAGACTTCTATGAGTATAACTAAGACTAACTTTGTAGTAAGGAATTAACATAGTACGAGTACAAAATTTGGAAAGGGAAGATAGTGTTAACTCGTATTTGGGTGGATCTATATGACGTCTATATATATTTGTAGTAATTATCGAATTGACTGGTAAGCACTTTCAAATTTGTATATACACTAATTTTACATAGTGATTAGGAATAGTCATTACATATTGATTAGTCGTCGAATCTTTTAAAAGTGGAAAAGTACTGATTTGTTGTAGAAGTTCATAACGTATAAAAAATATAAACAATAAATAAAAAACAAGTTGAAATAAGATTCAGGAGTTTTCTATAACGAAAAAAGTAGAAACAGAGAAAACAATTCGACATATGAACAGACCTTTGGAACGGAACTAGTTTGTAAGTCGGAGCATTTTTTGTACCCTATAACACATTCTAAAATATCAATAAAAGAAAACAATAATTAGATACTATTTTTATTGGTTGATAAAACTAATTATAAAGGTTATATACATTCTAATCCAATCATAAAATATGCTAAAACTATTGACTTGACTGATACTCTTAAATATTATAGTTTTTTCATCTCATAAATGTTTAGGGTCCATTGGTAGCTCTATTAAAGTGTTATTATATTGTATATATATAAAATATATACGTTTCTATTTTATTGCAGTTTTCCTTGAACTTTTGCTAACTGTTTGAATTGTCCTATCATCAGATCCAACTGCGTGGTTATTCTGTACTCCAAATCGAATTGCTTGCAGGTTTCATACAGCACGGGATAGAGATGTTTGAGGATGCCATGATCTAAAGTCGGGAACAGGTGGTGCATGCAGTGGTCTCCGAAAGTAGTCAAGACCAGAAAATCGTTTCCGGTTATATCGGTCTTGTCCATCACCGTGTCCAATATGTGGATGCCCCAATCCAGCTCTCCTTTCTCTTTGCTAAAGAGAAAACCAATAATTAGTATTAGTGGAAGATGAGAATGCGTCATTGACTTACCTAGGTTTATCTCCGTCGTGGAAGATGTCCGGATGATGGTGAGCCGCTGTAACACCGATAAACCCAAAGTGCAAACCTAAACCTGTCAATAATGCACCATATACCAAGAGGAAATTAAGGAAACTGCCGGTGGAGAAGAAGTACATCAAAGTGAATGCGGCAATCGGTAGCAAAGAAGCCTTGTGGAAGCTTTTACCTCCATCAATTATAAACTGAATAACCCTGCAATTCAACAATAATAATTGTAGAAAACACTTGTTGCTGCAAAATATGAATGAGTAAATAATGCTTACATTTTAATCCAACTAGCGGGTAGCATCATCAAGTACACGATCGGACTGTACAACCAGGAGATGTACCTATAAAACGGGTGCTTATTCACAGGAAGATATTGGAACCAAGGTTCCATTGCGGAGATCTCCAAATCATAGATAGTGTTTGTGTAAATGTGATGGCTGAGGACGTGCGAGATGCGCCATCCCTTCGATGATAACAGCGAGAAATCGAAGTAATGCATCCGGAAGTTGTCCCTTTGATGGAAGAAGTTGTGCGCTGCAATCGCCGTCATACTTAGGAAGATCCCTGAAGCAAAACCTAAGACGTAACTCTGGAAGTAGGCTGCTGCTAAGGCCAATAATAAGTAGCTGAAGAACAAGCAGTCAGCCATCAATTTGGTCTTTTTATCATCCTTATGGTCGATAGTCTTCAGCGCCTCTACGCAATTACTTTTCAATGTCTTGTAGAAACCATCATCCTTTAAGGTGAAAGGCGTATTGCGAGGTTCTTTTGCTTCTCTCACGTAGAACTTTTTTACTATGGTTTCAGGTACGTTCGAAAGATGATGGCATGTAAAAGCCTCAGTAATATCAGTACCCTAGAAATCATTACAAATAAATCAATGTTTCTTCTAATAAATCAATAACATATAATTAGATCATCTACAATTTGGCTTTTCTTAAATATATTTCAATAATAAACATTATTTATTATACACAAGCTGTTGAGCGCAATCCTTATGCCTATTGTATTGAAATTATTTATATAAATTTGGATTAAACCTTGTAGAACTCATACGTGTTATGTTGGTTGCATTAATCTCCAATTTTAATTTAAATATACTAATATTGTCCAATACGTAAATCTATGACCTATCCAAAGTAATTATTATTTTGACATTGACAGTTTTGATTTGACGTTTAATTTTATAATTGTCATATTTTGACTCTATGATAAAGTCATTTTAAATGATATATTTAAGCTTAATATAATTCTGGTAATATTTGTAAGTATATTCAAATTATAACCACTTCATTAAAAACTCAAAATATAGAAATAGTAATTTCTGATAATCTAATTTAATTACCAAAATTTGATGTATAGCAAAATGTATAAGAATCAAAAGTCTTAAGTGATAGTACTAAGTACCTTAGAAAATTTGAGCCAGTCTTGTCCTCCAGGATGTTTCTCGATGAAATCCGTCAAATCATAGAGACTGTCATTAATGCGCCAAAGGTTTTCAGCTCTGTCATCCGTCCTCTTGCCCTCCAACCATTGTTCCGGCGTGTGCAAAGGATGATCTCGAAGGGTCGGATATGGTGTGGCGAAGCCCAATGTTGACTTCGGCTTTTCTGGGACTAGTTGTTCCAGGAAGCGTTGCATCTCGTTCTACAAACAACAACAAATTATTGTCTCCATACTTAATGCAGTTAGTACAGCACGACCACGAATTTAAGAAACTACTTACGTTATTAAATAGATAAAAAAAAAGTTAGTACATCAATTATTGCACTAACGAAGTAAACAGCTTCAACTTCGTTTGATTTTGTTATTTCATTATAGCATTTTTAATAGTTGAATATTTTACATGTTTAAATTGACCTTCAACCGTAAGTTAATTTAGGAATATTTACGTTTCATTGAATTGAATCGTTATGCCCTGACCTAAATTAAAATTACTTTTAACGTAAGAAATACATTTAAAATATTAAATGAAACAAAATTTAGCTTCTTTGCAAACACAAAAAAATTATAATCTAAAAACAATATCTAAAAATAGCGTACAACACATTAAATATTTGTTACGTAAAATAATGAACGTGCAATTACTATGGATTATACACACTTCGGAATATAAGTAATGCAAATTTTATGATCGATTCTCTCTTACCTCGGTTTGTTAACTAGTTATCAAATGTTGTTGTAGTGTACCTTGTAGTGCTATTAATAAAATGCAATTATCTATATTCAATGACGTAGAGATTTCTAAGTGATTTTATGAATTGATAAAAAATGACTGAAAATCTTGAAACATGTTACATTTCAATCTTGTTTTAATATCACAATTTATATTAAAACAATATCATTTAATTTAATATATGATGACTTTAATAATCCTGTATTTTATAGCGATATTTGCAATTTAATTTCTTGTCCGTATTTGTTTATGTTTATATTTAACTATATAAGATATTAGAACTGATTAGATTATAAATTTTAGTTTATAGAAAATACACATTTTTACATTTTTTTTTAAAGATTAAGATTATTAATTGTAAGCAGTGAAAAATTAATTTAGGGCCATGATATGTCAACTGTGGGCAAATCCGACTCTTCGTTGAGTGAAGTGCGGCTTCCATTAAAAATTGAATTTTATTACTAAAATTTTGAAATAATGATTTTCTTTTCATAATTATATCTTTTTTTATATGTTTTCTTATGAACTTGTGTATCTACGTTATAAAATATTGAAAACTGGATTGCGGCTCTTTTTGCCCTCATGTGGAATATATATTTGTTATTAGGTTTTGTTAAAAAGTCAATGAGCAAAAATGTTTTGATTGCGTGAATTTGTATATAAACTTATTACAGAAGTAAATATTTTTTAACAAAATAGTGAGAATCAATCACCCATCCAAATATTTAGCGCGTCATGTATTGCTTTTTTAATTGTTTAATGATCTTTTTTCTGTGACCAAAAATGACGTAGACAATTTTAATTAATTAAACCAAAAAATCTTATTGTACTGAACTTGAGATACACTTATCTAAGAGGTCATTGAGGGACGTTAAATCATAAATAACTTTGACTGATTCCTTCTAATCTTCTTATTACACAGTTTATTTTTAACAATTACGCTGTACAGAAATACCTTCAATTGTGCGACCTTAATTACCTAACAGTACGTTTTGAAAATTTAAAACTAAATTTTCATTTTGATCTGTCACTGTTATACAATTTACTAAATTTGAATAGTTAAAAATTATGAATAGTACAGATAAATATATAATAATTTATGAACTTACTGAAGGATTTATGCTTAGATACGATACGTAAAAGGTCAGGAAAGTTGAAATTATATCTTACTTACTATTTGGCAAACAGGAAGAAATATTTGCATAGATGTCAAAAAATTACATACCTCGTTTTCTCAACTGACGAATGGCAATGAACTGAACTGTTTCACCCAGAGTCGAGGAATATAAATGAAAAAAATGCAATTATCTAGTTTAGATATTTACATTTCATTAAATGCATTTATTATTAATTTTATGTAAATAAATGTAAATTTGTATCGATTTTTATTTATCATTAACACAAATGAACAAATTATATTGTATTTAACCAATGATGATTATATATGTAATGCATATTTAATTGATATGTTTTGTTTCAGAATGATTTTTGAAAAAACATTTTTTTGTTAATGTTCGTATTGTTCGCAATTGATTGTTCATCAAAATGCAGGATAATATGACCAAAAAAAGAACATTTTTACAGAACATTAGGACTTGTAGTTGGGTTATCGTGCAAAGTTACTACAAGAAATAGGAATAAAACTTGAAATAATGGTAAAAAGTAAACTTAACCCTTTGTCTACAGTAGAACTAAGACACACTGAAAAAAGTACAGTCATATCTTGATTAAAGAATTCTACGAAATAACTTCGTTTTCATAGGTAAAAATAATATGGTTGATTTTCGAACAAAGAAAAGTATTATTAAATAAAATTGTTATTTATAAGAATTTATTACATTTAACACTGATAACACTAAAAAAATCATTTTCAATACCATTTAAGTACGTTTTTAAATATAAACAGAAACTTTAATTTTTCTTTGTCTTTGTTCCTAAAAATCTAAATTAGAAAACCATCATTTTCATAAATTTCTAGCATTCTCTTCATGGACATTTTTGAAACCTATTAACTAAAACATAACTTCTTGGATGTACTTCTTCTAGGTGAAATTATATTGGGTTGGCAACAAAGTAATTGCCGATTTTCTTATACAAATATATTCATAATTATATTCAACATAATGAAGTTGAATAAAACTCATAGAACTTCTGGTCATTATCTGCAAACAACTGAACTAGGTGTAATTTCACAGCATTATCATAAAGCTCTGAACAAATGTCTGAATCTGATGATGCTAAGTCAAGGCTATACGGCGGATGTGACATTACTTCTCTACCAAGCGTCAATAATGTTTGGCGAGTGACTAATGATGTGTGTGGTCCAGCTTTGTCATGGTGAAATGCAACAGCATTACGATTTACCAACTCTGGCCATTTTTCTTGAATTGCAGAGTTTCATCTGTCCAATTGGCGACCATTTATACCTGAATTAGTCGTTTGGTTCCTAGAAAGCAGCTCAAAATACACAATACCTCAGTAATGTCAACAAACTAACAGTATAATTTTCATTTGGTGCATTTCAGTTGTTTACGCTGGTTCATTTTCTTTAGACCGGTTTCATTCTATGTTATGATAAACTATTCATTTTTCATCACTAGTCCGTTTCAAAAAAGGTTCAATTTTATTTCATTTGAGATCCAAATTGTAAATATCGAGTTTTTTAATGAATCCAATATGTTTTAAATTATTTTCAATTGTTGTGTGCGATACATTTATCCTTTCTGCAGTCTCTCGGACAGGAATATGACGATCCGAATCAATTATGATTTTGATTTGATCATCATCAACTTCATTTGGCCTACCAGATCACAATTCATCTTTGAGTGAAAAATCACCAGAACAAAATTTATCAAACCAATTCTGGCACGTTCTTTCCTTTTCAGAAATAATAACGCAAAATATGACAAAAAGGAACGCTTTTGTTAAAATCTCACAAAAAACATACTTAATTTGGTATTTCAGAAAGCTAAAGTTTACAGCATTCAAAAGAAACACTGCTTTTATCCAAATTTAAAATTGACAATTCTTCTTGCTGACTTTTTTTCAAAAACTCTCAATGATTTTTTTTCCTGACATTTCTTCTTTATCCATTAATTCAATCAAATTATGAATGTATAGTCTTTGATGTTAAAGAAATAATATAATAGTTACCAGAACATCAAAATAGGTTGTGTTGAAAACTACTACAAATAAATGAACAAGTATCTTTGCACAATGAAGCTACTCAAGTCAATTCTAGAATGAATTGTCCTCTCAAAAATTCTTGCAGAATCGAAGCGTTATTATAGTATATAAACAAAATATGTATAAGAAACATCCATGCAGTCTCTCAGTCGATGCGCCTTTTTAATCAAATTTCTTGTGACGTCAACATCTATTGACTTTTAAATTAATAATAACAACAAAATTTATTGCAATAATTATACGATAATAAACATAATTACAGATAAATAAGTGTGAAATAACTTAAATGCTATAATGTAATATGAATATAATTATTAAAATTTGATTTTTTTTATTTAATAATATGAAACATTAATGTAATATAAAAAAATATTCTAGTATACGGTAAGTGAGTCGTGGAATATTTTAATATTTTATAAGAAAAAAAAATTTGAAATAATTTTTTTTTGGAAATTCAATTAATAAACTAAAATAATTAAAATTCAGTGAAGTAAGACGAATTGGAATTTAAGTGAAAACCTTGAACTAATCGAGGCCGCTTTCAAGGTTTTTAAAAGAAATCGATTCAGATGAAAAGTCTCTGAACAATTGCGATTATAGACGAAATTGAGAAGGTCAATTTTTCACGCCAGAAAATTAAAAACCGTTCTTGGTTCTACATATATTTTGTTTGTTATAAAATAGAATAATTTGCCTACGATTATTTTTTTTGTATTTATTTATTGAAATAATTATCATTACCCAATTATCAATTCTTTTTATCTATAAAGTACTTTTGATGTATGAATAATTAATGTCTAGCAAGTTTTTTTTTTATATTATCCTATTTATTCATGTATTACTGATTTTGAAAACAAAATAAATTGTAAATATATGATACAAAAACATATCTTGCACTAATTCATATATTGGGTGAAGTAAAAAGTTCTGAGCATTTTTCGTTACATGGCTTTAGTGGGCCATATCTCACGATGTTTACGTTGCATCTTGTCATTCTATACTGCGACTTAAAGGCGACATAACGCTTTAAAAAAGTTCTTTGATAGTTTTGTGTTTAGTGAATCCAGTTGTGTGTTAGAGCGTTCCAAAATGGAGGTAAAAAAAGAGAAAATTCGATACATTTTTCAGTACCACTACGACCAAGAGGAGCAGGCGACCAAAACAATTTGTGTTGTTTATATTTGTCTAATATTTAAATACTAAAAATTTACCAGTAACAATTTAATAGCTAATGAACTTGTTAAAATTATGTTGATTATTTAACAATACAAAATAAGTCAACTGCGTCAAAGAGCTAGGTTTTTCTACCCTATTTACTATTAATATTATTTGGTATTAAATTTATATTTTTTAAAATTAAATCAACTTTGATTGAAGAAAAAAAAACAGAAAGTGTGAATAACTTATTTTTTTTTAATTGTGTTAGGAAAAAATGCATTACAAAACCGAAGAAAAGATTTACATTCCTAAAATTAAACACTCGACGAGACAAAACTGACTTTCACTATTATACATATAAAAAAAGAACAGAATAAATTCCCATCATTCATTTTCATATATTAATGTTTTCTCATATTAAAAAAAATATAGTTAAGAAGTTTTATTCTCAAGTGACTATATTAGTTTATGAAATTATACAGTGTTTAAATTTTACTGTACTAAATCGTCTACTTTTGGTCCATTGGACACCAAAATCCGTATTATAAGCAACGTACTTAACCCTGAAATATATTCATAAAACTGGAAGTACAAACGAAAACAAAAATTGATTAAAAAAAAACATACTTTACGGCAAATTTATAAATGAAAAACTAAATTGGACATTTTTTTTTTCACGTTTTTTAAAATTTATTCTTGGGCGACAAATCTTGAAACAGTTCAGTTGTAACATTTTTTTTCACCTCGAACAGTATTTGAGCATGCTTGGTAAAATCTTTGTCTTTTTGTCTACTTTTACTACAGCTAAACGATCAATGGTTTCCATACTTTGTCAGGGATAGCTACTGAATTCCAGGCCTTTGTAAAATTTGTCTCACGACAAATAATTTTCAATATGGTAAAAAATAATTATTTTTTATAAGAAAATTGCACTAAATGAAATATTTCTACTACTAATGTGGATAAAAATATAAGCAGTCAATGCATATAGGTAAAATAAATAACTCAATATAATAAATTTGTATACCCATAAAAAAAACGTTATAAAAGATGATAAAATATTCATAAAATATCTGTAATCATAATTAAGTTTAGAGATAACAAATCTTACAATAATATACAGAATGGTCAATAGGCGACAATCGTATCTCAGCATAATTCATCAAATTGCTTGACGATGTGTTAATTTATGCATGCTGAATATATTTCAGATGTTCCGTTTTGTCTTCTTTCGCTAATTAATGTATTAAATTTAATTGAATGAAATTTATCTATACTATTTTTATAATATTTTCTAAGCTTTGGATTAAGTTTTACTTAATGTTATGTTTATTAATTCATACAATTTCTAATTTCTACTCACCAGTTCCTTCATGTTTGAAATAGAATCAATACACGATTGTTAAGCGAAACTTTTTTATTGCACTCTAAAAATTCACTTTTGCCCACTTTCTTTTCTCGCTTCTCGGACTGCACTCCAAATAAAAATAAAAGCGTAACCAGTCTACCGATCACCTATATCCCCGAAAATAATCTCTTTCGAGATAATTAACTTCTGAGCGAATGTAAATAAGAAATTGGCTAACAATTATATATTAAAAATATATATATAACAGAATTTAATTGTAAATATTTTTGTGGACTTATCTCAATTCCCGCGAAGTGTTTGCGCGACGGATAGATGTAAATAATTTGATGAAGTAAAAAAAAAACAAATGCGTGCGTCTAGCTGCGTGATCTTGGTGTGCTTGAACCTTGATATCAATGTAAACAGAACGAAGAGTGAGAGGATTGTGGATGTATATGTAATACTTATGTGAGTCAGCATATAAATACAATGTTTGGATATTCGTACTATCCATTTATTTCAATGAAATGAACGAGCAAGTATTGTAACACGTTAGGTACACGTTTTTTAATTTAGTTTTATATAAAAAAATATGTATTTCTTGTTTATGTTTACATGAATGTTTGTAACTAAAAATTAACAAAAAATAAATTAAAAAAATGTATACAGTCAAACCTCGCTTAACGAGCACTTCCCATAACGAGAATTTCGCTTAACAAGCAAAATGAATTGCAAGAAAAATGACTCGTGTAACGAATTAAACTCGTTAAGAGTTTCACTGTATTATTTTTTAAACGGTTAATATCTCAACGGAAGTTAAAAAACCCAACATTGTTGTATCTTTCTCAATAGAATTTTAAAGCTTAAAATGAATTGCCCAAGATTTAAGAGCTAAAACGATGAGAATTACGAAAAACAATTTAATAGTAAAAGGTATTATGTTGATTACTAAAATTTTCGAATGTGACGTCAGTAAAACAAGACAAAATACTTAATTTCAATCGCTTTTCAAATTGGATTCTCTGTAGAAATAGTAATTGAACTAAAAAACTAAAAATTATCATTTGACATCATAAATAAATAATTTTTGAAAGTCTTCGATTAGTCCGGTTTCAAACAGTTTGCTTGTATCAACACTTTGAGACAAAATATGTCAAACTTGAGCCGTACCAATTTCTATAAATATTCATAAATTTTCGTAGTATCAATAAATAATAATAATATTGATTATGTAACTGCTACAAATGTCATAGGTCTTTCTGCCTTTACTTTTGACATATTTTTATAATTGTTATGGTTTATCAAGAATGGAGCAGTTTGCAAGTTGAGTTATTGTGCGCTTTAATGTCACATTTTTCGGATTTTTAGGTTCATGCTATAATTATGGTTCCAGAATATCAATTATATGCTACACATAATGTGAAGTTGTTTTCTAATGGATTTTTTGGGGAACAGCACTTATCCAATAATTTTTGGTAAAAATTATTAGAACATTACTGAAAATCTTTCCAAGAAGGACAACCAACAAACAAAGATCTTTCACAAAATAACCGATGTATTATTATGTTTATTTTGAATATTTACTCGACTTGAGTTTTTCCAATTTGAAATTTGTTATTAAAATCAAGCCAGCTGTAAAAAAAACTTAAATCATAAATAATTAAATTTCTAAATTGTTCCAATGATTTCTTGTGATAATGCATGTAAATATTCGCATGTTCCTATTCGCAATAATGGATATAAAAATTTAGTTAAGTAATAGTACATTTCCATAGAATCCAGTATAGATTTCCTTTGACACCTATGACAGCTGTCTATTGGATCAAATGGGAACATTAAATTATTTCCATTTTATTTTAACTCACTAGAATCTAGTAAGTTAAATATTAAATTACTTTATATTCATTTTTTGATGTAACTGTATTAACTCCCCCCCCCTCAGTGGGCCACGGTAAAATTATCAAACGTTGATCGGTCCGCGGTCTAAGGTTGGGGAGCACTGGACTAAATGATGATCAATAAGCGGCGCGTTTACCAAAAAATATGTAAAATCTAATTGGAATATTAAAATTCTTGTTTAAAATTGTAATATTATAAATTGGTTTGTGTATATTAAATTAGTCGAGGGAGTATTAGTGTTTGTATCTACATCTATATAGATTCGTAATGCAGTAACATTCTAACTGCGTGGGGTTAAACAGAGCAAAAACACTTAATTTCGTAACGGAATGAACGTATTTACCAAAAATTACATGCATCGTTTGATGTACACACAGTTTCCACAAAGTCGATTTTAATTAACTGCGTTTGTTTTGCAGGTTCATATTAATAAATGTAAAGTGTATTACATTTACATTTGTATTAAAATACAATTTTTAGGGCTTTGCTCGCCCATCATAATTTAAATAAAAACAAAAGATGGTTTCTGGGAAACAATTGAATATTGTAATGATTTTGTGAAAGGTACAAATTATGATGAAAGGCAATTGTAGTTTTGAAAAAGCACTTCAGAAATAATGAAAATTGATGAAATGTGTATATCTAAATTACACATTTTGTCACCAACATACATAAATAACATATCTGTAACGTGTGCAGTTGACATCTTGTTTATTAAAATCTAGCTTAAAATTAAAACTTTATTAACTTTTTCCTCAGCATTTTTTTCTGTTTTTTGCTTAATTTCAATGGTGAGGTGATAATTAAAATAAATCGAATCGATTTAGAACTTTATGGAAGAAAAATTACGGAATGATCGAAAGGAAAACATTAGACATCCTAATAGAAGTACTAAATAAAAAAAGGGGACTTCAGCAATATAGCAAAAATTAAGCAGCAGATTACAAATATGAATAAAAAAGTGGAAGTAGTGATAAGCCAAAAAGAAATAGAAAGTATGAGAAGAGAAGCAGAAATTAATTTGGGAATTGCAAAACTGCAAAACGAACATATGAAAAAGATGATGAAATCTGTACAGATGATCATAGAAGAAAAAGAGAGCTGACGAAATTAAGAAAAAAGGTAGGAGTTGGACATACAAATTGCTAAAATGACTGTACTTTTCATAGGAAATAGCACGTGCGACCAAAAAAGAAAAGGAGAAGGAACGTAAAAGGCAAGAAGAGGACGACAAAATATCCGAGGAAGAAGCAAGACAAATCGAAGAGAAATTATTGCAAATTAAGGAAAAGGTTACACTTAAGAGAAGGAAAAGTAAGAAGGTTAAGAAGATGGAAGAATTAGCAGACGTGGAAGAAGTTGAACAAAATTTGTTTAATTCTTAAATAGGAGAATAAACAGACATGCATTTACTCTAAAATTTATATATTTTTTTTGTCTATTTAATAAATATTTTCTATATATAAAACTAAAATTTCTTGCTACATTTTTTCTTTTTCATATTTCAGGAGTTTTTTATTTTCATTTCATATATGCATTATTGTATTTAGTGCAGTATTACAAATATAAGGTGAATACAAAGTGTGAACTTAAAGAGCAGCAACGAGTTGCAAAATATTATAGTTGCCATTCATAATCTACTTACTCTATAATTAAATATATACTTTATGAATTATCATTAGGTAATCATGATAAACAATTAAATTTATCGACGATTTGTGGAGACGAACCTATGGAATTATACAGAAGACAACGTTTGATGTCCTCATAAAACTTTTTGTTCAAAAAGATAAATTGAATAATGCCAAGGAACAAATGAGAAAATTGTACTACGACAAATGGAAGAAGAGAGTAACATAAGGGAAACACAAATTAATTATATTTGCATCACATTGACAAATAGAAAAAGTACTAATGCTATAAAGGCGATAAACCAAAAAGAACACCCAAATTAAGACAAAGGTATAAAAATTGATTAGAGAGGAGATTACATTTCTGGAAAAACATACGGAATGATCCAGACGAAAGCATTAGAATGTCTAATAGAAGTACTAAATAAAAAAGGGGACTTCAACAACGCCATGAATATAGTGAAAATTAAGCAGCAAATTACAAATATGAATAAGAAAAGTGGAAGTGATGATAAGCCAAAAAGAAATAGAAAGTATGAAAAGAGAAGCAGAACTTAATTTAAGAATTGCAAAACTGCAAAATGAAAAAATGGTGAAAGCTATACAGATGATGATAGAAGAGAAAGAGAGGACTGACGAAATTAAAAGAAGGAAGAACAATCAAGGAGAAGGAGTTGGACATTCAAATTGCTAAAATGAGAAGATCGCAAAAAGAAAAGGAGGAAATTACACGTGCGACCAAAAAAGAAAAGGAGGAAATTACACGTGCGACCAAAAAAGAAAAGAATGAGAATAAACGTAAAATGCAAGAGGAAGTAGACAAATTATTCGAGGAAGAATCGAGACAAATCGAAGAGAATTTATTGGACACTGAAGTAAGAGAAGAACAAGAAAGCCAAGAAGATGAAGAAATTAGAAGACATAGCCCAACAAATAGAACAAAATTTGTTAAATTCTTTACCAGGAGAATAAGCAGACATGCATTTACACTAAAGTTTATATATTTCAAATGTTTTTTTTGTCTATTCAATAAATGTTTTCTATATATAAAACTAAAATTTCTTGCTACATTTTTTCTTTTTCATATTTCAGGAGTATTTTATTTTCATTTTATATTTGCATTATTGTATTTAGTGCAGTACTATAAATATAAGGTAAATACAAGTGTGTACTTAAAGAACAGCCACGAGTTGCAAAAAAATATAATTGCCCTTCATAATCTACTTACTCTATAATTAAATATATACTTTATTAATTATCATTTGGTAATCATAATAAACTATTAAATTTATCGACGATTTGTGGAGACGAACGTATGGAATTATACAGTACGTTTGATGTTCTCATAAAACTTCTTGTTCATAAAGATAAATGGAAGAAGAGAGTAACATAAGGGAAACACAAATTAATTGCATTTGCATCAAATTGACAAATAGAAAAAGTATTGATGCTATAAAGGCAATAAACCAAAAAGAACACCCAAATTAAGACAAAGAAATAAAAATTGATTAGAGAGGAGTTAGATATAATAATAGCGAATATGTTGTTAATTATAATATGGCAATGGTAAGATTGTTATTTTTGTTAAATAATATTGTGTTAAAAGAACAGGGAAACATAGTAACGCAAACGATTACATTTCTGGAAAAACATATGGAATCATCTAGAGGAAAGCATTAGAACGCCTAATAGAAGTACTAAAAAGAAGGAGAAGAAACGTAAAAGGCAAGAGGAGGTAGACAAAATATCCAAGGAATACATTTCTGGAAAAACTTACGGATTCATCCAAAGGAAAGGATTAGGAATATAGTGAAAATTAAGCAGCAAATTACAAATATGAATAAAAAAGTGGAAGTGATGATGAGCCAAAAAGAAATAGGAAGTATGAGAAGAGAAGCAGAAATTAATTTGGGAATTGCAAAACTGCAAAACGAACATATGAAAAAAAATATGAAAGCTATACAGATGATGATAGAAGATAAAGAGAGAACTGACAAAATTAAAAGAAGGAAGAGCAATCAAAAAGGGAGAAGGAGTTGGACATAGATGTAGAAATTAGAAGACATGGTCAACAAATAGAAAAAAAAATTGTTAAATTCTTTACCATTAGAATAAGCATACATGCTTTTACTCTAAAATTTATATATTTTAAATGTTTTTTTCTATTTAATAAATATTTTCTATATATTTCTTGCTACATTTTTTTTTACATATTTCAGAAGTTTTTATTTTCAGTTTATATTTGCATTATTGTAATTGACCTATTTACCTAAGAAGTCTTGTGTCGATTACCTTCGATGCCTAGATAACATTAAATCATATTTTAAAAACTTGTAACGGATTAAATTTACTCGGATTTTGTTTTGTTATAAAATTAATATTGGCCGTAATACAAATTTGTATGTTTTTAAATTCAAGTTTATATCTATATTTCTATTTAAATTTAATAACGTAAATTGCAATATTATATTGAAAACGTTATAATTGATTGATTTATTGATTAAATGGACAAAACACTTATTTATTTAATATTTTATTTAAGCGGATTTAGAACCAAAACCGTAGTCTTTCCATGGAATGAAGAAAATATAATAAAATAATATCTATAAAAACAAATTAACAAAATATAAACTTAAAGAGCAGAAAGACCAATGGTCAATAGCACTTTCTATCAGTTGACTTTTTTGAACTTATATATATTTATTTTGTTCTTTTTATTTTTGTATATGTTTTTTTTTGCACGACTGATGCAATAAACATTATTATTATTATTATAAACTTAACACAAAATAAATAATAATTTTTTGAACTCATTTTATTAGTTTATTTTAAACATTATTGTCCAATTTTTTTTTTCAAATATCAACAAATAATAAATTCATTTATTTCACCAATAGACATTGTAATTACCTTTGCAGATAAAACTATTTGTCAAATTAAATTTTAAAACGTTTAGTAATAACTACATCTGTTTCTTGGAATATTTGAGAAGATCTGTTATTTTTTTGTTGGGTTCGGTGCGGAGCAACTGCTCGAATTGTCCTTTTACCAAATGTAATTGTGTGGTTACCCTCAAGTCTATGTTGAAATCTTTGCAGGTCTTCCTCAAGACTGGATAAAGCTGATCCAGTGTGGCGTGATCGAAAGTCGGGAACATGTGATGAAGACAGTGGTCTCCAAAATTGGTTAAAACCAAGAATAATCCTGATATGTCTCTACGATCCATTACCGTGTCCAATTGAGAAATACCCCAATCCCTGTCATCTCTTTGAGAAAGAAAATTATAAAAGTAATTATAAATGTATTGAAGCATTAATTAATTGTACCTGACGGCGTCTCCATCGTGGAAGATCTCGGGATGATGATGAGCCGCGTTTAAACCGATTGTTCCAAATATAGCGCTGGATACTAAGATAATGAAATTCCACATTCCAAAAGAGGCTAAACAGGTCTGCTCGGTGAATATATACATCGCCAAGGGAAGAATGAATTTGATCAAAAGTGGCCATCTGGCGTGCTCGGTTCTTCCAGTTGCTATTAGTAGAACCCTAGAAGAAGGATGTTAGTTTTGCCCAGAAAGTTCCAAGGTTAAAAATGTACTTTTTGAGAAAAGAAATATGATATAAAGTGGCGTAGGTCAACGGGGAAATTAAGACGTAAAAGATCTTTTGTAGAAAACTCTTTTTGACTGGTAAATATTCAAGCATTGGTTCGAATAAAGAGATCTCCATATCATAGATAGTGTTCGTGAGCAGATGATGACTTAGAACGTGTGAAATCCGCCACTCCCTAAGAATTAATTTGTGATTAAAATAAAATTTCCTTTTTTTTTGTAGTAAAAGTACCTAGTTTCCATAGCTAAGTTGAAATAATGCATTCTAAAGTTATCTCTTTGATGGAAGAAGTTGTGGGCGATGATTACAACACAGGTCAAGGAGTATCCAGCAAGAACGGCCAAGGTGTAGGACCAAAAGTGCGCTGCCAAAATCGATAATGTGAAGGTAAGTAATAGCATAATATCGCTAAAAAGCTTCGATTTCCAATTAGACACTTTCGGTTTATCTTTCAGAAATTCCTTCACGTTTCTTTTCAGTGTCCTGTAGAAACCGTCATCGTGAAAGGTGAAAGGCGAGTGCCTAGGTTTGGATGCCTTCCTCACGTGGAATTTCGAAAGCATCGGAGTCAGATCTCTGAAAATGTGATGCGTCTCGAAGGCTTCGGTGATGTCAGTGCCCTGGAAGCGAACAGAAATAAAAGCATCCTCTAGATTATCTCAATTAGCAAATTTACTTTGGTAATTTTGAGCCAGAATTTGCCTCCTGGATGACGATCCACATAATCCGTGAGGTCGTAGAGTTCGTCGTGGATCCTCCAAAGGCCTTCAGCTTGATCATCATTTATTTTATCCGCCAACCAATCGTCAGAGTTCTTCAGCGCATCATCTCTGCTACTGTAGTAATTTAAACCAGAGCTCGAAGGAGCATGAATCTTCTCTCTAGGAGCCATCTACGAGCTAGAAAGTTATATAAAATCGTTATAACACTTAATTAACTATCACATTGATTTCCAACTCAGTGTGAGCTGAAGCAATAACTGTTGCTTTAATCGATACATTTTACTTTATACTAGCGTTTGATAAGACATTTTTATTTCTGTCGTTTTTTCTTGATTTGTTTATAGTCACCATCAACGAATTACAATCGTTGATTTACTGTTCTTGTCCAATCTTTTGACCTAACAATATTAATATAGATTTATATCCGTATAGTCGTAAATAGATAATCTTGTTTTCGTTTTGGCTACGCTAAAATATAGGCAGCAATTTGACTTATTCTTGAAAATTAAAATGAAACATATGAATAGAAATAAATAACCAACAGGCGATAACCTCTGATACTTCAACAAATGATAACAACTTCTTTCAATTTGCGCGCAATCGCTTTATTATTTAACTCTATTACTTAATTTAAATATCTGCATTAATATATATGTTTATAAAAAATGTATTGAAATTAGTTTAGCAAAAATATATTTATTACAATTCATATTAATTTACACAACTACTGCTATTATTATCAGAATACTCTTCAACAAAATACTATATATTATTGATTATTTTATAAATATAATTTGATTTCCACTCCTCAGAGTCTCGGCTTTGATTAATTTTGAAGAGTTTGTTCTTTGTTTTCATGATTATTAAAAAAGCAGTTCAATTAACTTATTAATGAAAGCTAAAAATATACAATCTTTGAACAATTCAGTTCGTTCGATACCAGTAAATCTCATTTAAATATGATTTTATGGTATCTGCCTTTTAAAAATATTGTTTCTCTTAATTAAGGATATATCGCAAGTCAATAATATAATTATTAAAGTATTAATTAATTGATTTATTTTTGAATATTTTTGCAATGATAATTCAAAGTTTTCAGATTCTTAGTATTCGTACATCGAGTGATATTGGTACGTTACCTTGATAGTAGTCACGGTTAATTAGGTGAATTAGATATTATCTTTATTATGATGTCTCTAATTTCATATTTTTATTTCGTTTTCAAATCCAAAGACCATTAATCTCATCGCAAAACATGCATTGTTTAATTTGCATAAAAAATCTTGTTAAATCAAGACTCTTTCATATCATGATTTTATCACAATACTATACTAGATAACCGATGTTTATTTTCTATAGTTACTCTAAAATTCGATTTGAGTTTTTCCAAACTGAAATCCGTTACTAACTTCCAGCCGTAATACTTTTTTAAAGATAATTTGATAAACATTTGATGTTCCATTGATTTCTTGTCATAATGCAAACAAATATTTGCATGTTAATCATTGTATTTCAATTCCTCCATAAACAATGCATATAATATTTTAGTATTGATTTAAGTAATAGTACATTTCTATAGAGACCAATTGTTTTAAAATACTACTGCCGTAGTATGAATTTTAATTGGAAAGTTTTTTTTTGTTATTGATTTTAATCCAGTTACACTACGATGTTATTATGATAAATCAGACAATTTGGAACGTCTATAACAGCGTTTACAAACCCAACATTTTGGTTGGCATTATATTTTAAATGGATTGCGAATATGGGTCAATATTAACGTATATTCATTTAATAAATGAAATAATAAATGGAACACAATAATTGCAGGAATTAATATACAGTGGAACCTCGTTTAATCCATTCCAAGATTTCCAGATTTTTGCTCGTATAGTGAAACATATTCAAAAATACACATAATATGTGCACACAAGTGTAAAAAATGATGTAGCAGGTGCTCAATCCGGGAATTCTCTTCTCATCATTACGTTAAGCGAGTCATTTTTCTTACAATTAATTTTGCTCGTTATGCAAGTTGCTCGTTAATATATATTTTCTTTTGTCATAAATTGGCGCACGGTTACTTTTTATTAATAAATAATAGTTTCATCTAAAGAAATGTTTAAAGTTTATTTAAACCACTAAATATTTAACATGGTCTTAACTAGGTTTACACTACGCTGTGGTAATCCCATTATAAAAATGATAAATAATATTTTTTTTAAACTGTCATTTTCTTAGTTTATTTTGAATATTTTTATCAAATAAAGTTTTATAACGTTAACTACTTCTGTTTGGAATATTTGAGAAGATCTTGTATGTTCTTGTTGGGTTCGGTACGGAGTAACTGCTTGAATTGTCCTTTTACCAAATCCAATTGTGTGGTTACCCTCAAGTCTATATTGAAATCTTTGCAGGTTTTCCTCAAAACTGGATACAATTGATCCAGTGTTGCGTGATCGAAAGTCGGGAAGAGGTGATGAAGGCCGTGGTCTCCAAAATTTGTTAAAACCAAGAATAATCCTGAGATGTCTCTGCGATCCATTACTGTATCCAATTGAGAAATACCCCAATCCCTGTCATCTCTTTGAGATAATTATAAAAGTAATTACGCATGTATTGAAGAATTAATGAATTGTACCTGACGGCGTCTCCATCATGGAAGATGTCGGGATGATGATGAGCCGCGTTTAAACCGATTGTTCCAAATATAGCGCTGGATACTAAGAGAATGAAGTTCCACATTCCGAAAGAGGCTAAAAAGGTCTGATCGGTGAATACATACATCGCCAAGGGAAGAATGAATTTTATCAAAAGTGGCCATCTGGCGTGGTCGGTTTTCCAGTTGCTATTAGTAAAACCCTAAAAGAAGGATGTTAGTTTTGCCCAAAAAGTTCAAACGATAAAGATGTACGTTTTGAGAAAAGAAATATGGTATACAGTGGCGTAGGCCAACGGGGTAATCAACACGTAAAAGATCTTTTGCAGAACACTCTTCTTGACAGGTAAGTATTCAAGAAACGGTTCGATCACAGAGACCTCCATATCGTAGATAGTGTTTGTGAACATATGATGACTTAGAACGTGGGAAATCCGCCACTCCCTAGGATGTAAATTGTGATTAATATAAAGTTACTATTTTTTTGGTAACAAAAGTACCTAGTTTCCATACCAAAGTTGAAATAATGCATTCTAAAGTTATCTCTTTGATGAAAGAAGTTGTGGGCGATGATGACGACGCAAGCCAAGAAGTATCCGGCAAAAACGGCCAAGGTGTAGGACCAAAAGTGCGCTGCCAAAATCGATAGTGCGAAGGTGAGTAGTAGCATAACATCGATAATAAGCTTCGATTTCCAAATCGACACTTTCGGTTTATCTTTCAGAAATTCCTTCACGTTTCTTTTCAGCGTCCTGTAGAATCCATTGTCGTGGAATGTGTAAGGCGAGTGCCTAGGTTTGAATGCCTTCCTCACGTGGAATTTCGAAAGTATTGGAGTCACATCTCTCAAAATGTGATGTGTCTCGAAGGCTTCGGTTATATCAGTGCCCTGGCCGAGAACAGCAATAAAATCATTGATTACATTATCGCAATTAGCAAAATTACTTTGGTGACTTTGAGCCAGAATTTTCCGCCTGGATGACGATCCACGTAATCCGTGAGGTCGTAGAGGTCGTCGTGAATCCTCCAAAGGCCTTCAGATTGATCATCATTTCTTTTGTCCGCCAACCAATCGTCAGAGTTCTTCAGCGCATCATCTCTGCTACTGTAGTAATTTAAACCAGAGCTCGAAGGAGCTTGAATCTTCTCTCTAGGAGCCATCTACGAGTATAAAAGTTATATAAAATCTTTACCACACTTAATTAACTATCACACTCATTTCCAACTCTGTGTAAGCTGCAGCAATAACTGTTGCTCCAACCGATACATTTTACTTTATACTAGCGTCTGATAACATATTTTTATTTGTACAAGTTTTTCTTGTCATGTTTGTAGTCACCATCAACGAATTACAATCGTTGATTTACAGTTATTGTACAATCTTTTGACCTAACAATATTAATATAGATAATAATGTTTTTGTCTTGTCTTGTTATTTTGACTATTTCTATATGAATATAAATATATAACCAACAGTTGATAAGCTCTGATATTTCAACAAATAATAGCAACTTCTTTCAATTTGCGCTCAATCGCTTTATTATTTGTTACTTAATTTAAATATCTGCATTAGTATATAAAAATGTATTAAGATTAGTTTAGCTGAAATATATTTATTACAATTTTTATAGATTTATACGACTATTTCCATTATTATCAGAATACTCTTCAACAAAATACTAGATACTATTGATTCTTTTATAATTATAATGTTATTTCCACTTCTCAGAGTCTCGGCTTTGATTAATTTTGAAGAATTTGTCCTTTGTTTTCATGTTTATTAAAAATGCAGCTTATTAATTAAAGCTAAAAATAACACCAATAAATTTGATTTAAACTAACTTCCAAACAGCAGTAATACTTTTTGAAAGATACTCGAATCATATGTAATTAAATTTCGAAATTAACACTTGATGTTCTAAATATTTTTTTCCTGGTGTATTTGTAATAAATCTGATAATTTGAAATGTCTTTAACTGAGATATGTTAAAGCATTTATCAGTCTCGACTTTCATTATTTACTTGCGAAATAACAATTAAACATGATTTTAGAGTATCTGGCTCTTGAAAATATTGTTTTTTGAATGAATGATATGTTGCAAGTCAATAATATAATTATTAAAGTATTAATTAATTGATTTATTTTTGAATATTTTAGTAATGCTAATCCAAACATTTTTCAGGTTCTAATAGAAGTACATCGAGTGATATTGATAAGAATTACATATTTTCTTTATTATAATATTTTAGGTTTGAAAACACAAAGGTAGTTTTTTTTTATTTTATAAAGAGATTTATATCAATTTATTATTGATATAAAACTCTTTGGACCAATTTCTATTCGGCGCCCACAGATTTTTGTTGGTTTTTGTGAATCGAACCAACGACCTTTCGTATCAGATTTTTGTGATACAGGCAAAAATTCAAATTTTAAAATAACTTTATTTACATACATAATTATTGACCCTTTTAAAATTTGCATGGGTACAAACGTTTAATTTAACACTTTTAAAAATATCGTGGAGATAATTTGCGTAACAATTATTTGCATTTGAAGTTTTAATAGTTATTAGTACATATATACAACTATGTCTATGTATTAGAGGAAAAATTTGCCTGGGAAAACCCCTTTATTTGATCTAAAATGCTTTAAAATATATTAGACCTTTAGGGCCTTATCAATTGTTTGTGTAGGAGAGGGATGATGGTGATGGATGGGAGAGGGTGATGGAGAGTATTTACATGTGAAAGAGAGTATTTGGTATGGCGGTATTTCAAATTTTAAAAAAATGTTGATTTAGTGGTGACATCTATGTGCATCTGGATTAATTTATCCTCAAGATCTTAACTGAAACTGACAGATGCAGTACCAACTTCAACCAACTTAATAAAATGTAAATATTATACATTACTCAATAACTTATACACATTGAGCTGTTTATTATTTTTAGTAAATAAGAGTGTATTGTTTTTAGGTTAGAAGAAACACTAGTACTGATGGTGATACTTTGATAGTATTAAGTACAGTTTCTTTTCTGGCCCAGTTACTGTACCATTAAACAGCTAAATAAATGGTATGGTTTCGACAAGAGGTTTGAAGTTGAAGTTCTTTGAAGGTGAAAAGGTACTGTGCTATGAGCCAGATCCCACTAAAGCCAAAGTTTTGTATGAATCTAAAGTAAGTTACAATATATGCTGTACAGTGTTCACAGTATAATGTTTTCTTTCAATTCCATTCAGGTTAAGGATGTTGTCATCAACAAAGACCCCAAAGGAAAGAAATCAGTTGAATATTTAATACACTTTCGGGTAAATGAAAATTAGATACTCAATTAATAGATATTAGTAAATGAGTGTGTTGTTGGATGTTTTGTGCAGGGTTGGAATTCATCTTGGGACAGGTGTGTAAGTGAGGAGTTTATATTGAAGGACACTGTTGAGAACAGGCAACTGCAGAAGGATCTTGCAGACAAATCGAAGTTGCAATTGTGAGTTGCGAAACATTGTTTTCATTGTAGATGATGTAGCTAGTTCCTTTCTGTAGACAGCTTGGTTTGTTCACGCAGATTCTTACTTTACATACACAAAAAAAATCCGAAATTTCTATTATTTTATTTATTTATGCATAAAAGACAGTCATATCTCGATATTATGTTTCATATTATTTTACAATACAATTTATTTTGTTGGTTTGTTTTTCTCTCTATCTTGCAAAATCTGTTCATGTTTCGAAAATTTTCTTTTATGTAACTGCTGACATTTCAGATTCGCAAACGAAGAGTAATTGTGGTACAATTTCTGCTTATTGTGTGTTTCTGTTTTGTTTGGGGGCATTGAGATGAACTATAACGGCTTCCAATCTGAAGTGGACACGCCGATGAAGAGATCGCGCCGAAGCGTGACGCTGCAGCAGAAGCTGGAGATCATTAACAGAATGGAATTGGGTCAAAGGGCAGTAGATGTTGGCAAAGCGATGGGTATGCCGGCAACGACGGTTCGGTCGATATTCAAAAGTGCGACGAAGATTCGCGAGAGCGCGAAAAGGGCCACTCCGCTGTCCTCGAAGAAGATTACGAGGAAGAGAAGTGATCTGATGGAGCAGATGGAGAAATTGGTTGCAGATTGGATAGACGAGACGTTGGAGGCTGGTTCTGCTTTAACGCAGGCGATGATTATGGCCAGGGCAAAGAATATATTCGATGAGTTGAAGAGATTTGAACCGTCTGGGTCTGCTGCAACGGATGAGACTTTTCAGGCCAGTCGCGGGTGGTTTGATAGGTTCAGGAAACGACAGAACTTGTGTAATGTGGGACCCACCGGTTCGATCACTAGAGGCGAGGATCTTGAAACTAGCGACTCTTATAATGGGTTGGATGAGCCGAAGGTGTACATGTCTGACGATGCGTTTTACGTGAAGCCTGAACCTCAATCTCCAGACAGTGATTACTTGGACGATTCAACGGGTAATGATCCAATGATGGAGAACACTGACGTCAAAATGGAGGACATGTTTGTTTCTAAGTTAGAAATCCAATCGAATAAGGACATAGTGTTTGCGGATAATACGATCGAAGAAGGTAGCTTATTGGTACACGACGATGAGGTCTCTAATTACCAATTGGAAAACAAAATTGATCGCTCTGTCGTGGGCCGTGAAGAGATTTGCGTTGACGACCTAAATAAAGTGTTCTCGCTCATCGATGAGGCCAGTGAGATCCTCAAGAAGAAAGATCCTTCACACGAGCGATCCTCACTGGTCACGAAATCTTTAAATGAGTCCGTCTCCGTCTATAAAGAGATGTATCGAAAGCGCAAGCAAAACAAGAAACATATGTCCTTGGGAAATTCGAATCTGGAATTCCCCCTGACTCGGGTTAAGAGCGAAACAACAGACGAACATAGCGAAAGCCGACTGCAACCCACTTCGACTTCATCTCCTTCGGCGTACTATTAAAGCTCTTCTGATCTCTTCACTGCGGACGCAGATATCATCTTTTCTAGGTAAGAGTAGCAGAGAAACGGATATCGGGGTATGACTGCAGTACTGAGCACTTGAAGCAATAGCGTTTCCAGCGATCCACGTATACTAATTATATATCTTTTCCACTTTCTTTTTGCTCTCTATCTTCCAGCGGTTCATACTTGTATCGCAAAGAGCGCAAGAAGCACAGTCGCAGTAAATCAGACAGGGTTGCTGCTTCCTCGGAGGACGGGAGCTGCGGTAGCCCCGCGGCTGATGACGTGGACGACATGAGGGGAGGTTCTTCCAGTTGTTCGGACTCTGAGTCAGTAGAAGAGGACGAAAGTATCCCGTTGGAAATCACCGACGAGCTGCGCGAACGTCTCGAATTTGACTACAATTTGGTACACCAGCATGGCCGTATTCATAAGCTACCTGCCGAGCCCAATATCATAACAATCTTGGAGATCTTCTGGAAACATTACGCGACTAGTCAAAAGTATGGCGATAGCGGCGAAAAGGGCCGACACAGGACAGCTGCCGCCTATAATAACGGTGTCAAAATTAAACCGGAGATTATACAAAGAAAGTAAGCATTACACATAACAATACCAAACGCATACTCATGTACTTGGTTATCAATCTTGATGACAAGACATAATTCTGTAAAATCTGCTTTACTTTAGTTATATTCTATAAGTCTCAAATGATTAAGCGATACATGTTATCAGTTGCATTTCTCAGAGGAAAAAAATATTTTCAATAAATTAACCGCTATCTCTTTATAGTGTAAACGTGTGTCAAGAAGTTCTGGATGGTGTTAGAATCTACTTCGACTTTTTCCTCAGCGACTTGCTACTTTACAACAATGAACGAGGTCAAACGGAGGTCAAGCAGGCACACTTCTTACCCAAAAACAAAGTAAAATTGGAACCGTGAGTAGGACTTTAGTTTTACTTATTTTATATATGTTATATTATTGTTATGATTATGAACGTACTAGCTTATGTGAATAATTCATTCGCAAGTAATAAATTTTCTAATTTACTAATTCATGAGCGTATCTTTTTTGCAGCATTAAAATGGAAACAGAAGATCAGGAATATGCGCATCTTCCAAACTTCGAAGACGAAGAGATTTTCATCCACAATGATAATGATATGCTACAGAGACCGATCAGCCGAAGACGCACATTAAGATCGTACAGGAGTTTGGATACAAGCAGCAACGGAAGTGCTAATTCTGATAACTCGACACTTAAACCAAGTTCCAGGTGAGACTATATTTATATTTCCTTTTTATCATCATTATTCGAATCTCCCGTAAGTGTAAAGAATTACAAAGTGCTTATATAAACTAAATTAAAATATTTTGGTATGCACTTAGAACGAAGACAAACTGGAAAAACAAGAACAATAAAATCACATGGAACTTCGAACCTAATCCTGTCAAAGTGCTTGGGAAAGGTTGCAAGAACACTGGTACATTGAAAACAAGAGTTTAACTTCGAAATATAAGGATATGCTTGATACACATAGTGCATCTGATTGGACGGGGCCTCTCAACGATATGATTGAAACGCTTTAGATCTGCGATATTGTAATAATTGGTTAATATTATATGTATTTCAGTTTATAACAGTAGTATAATCCATTTCAAGCTAACTTTAAAGTTCACTCAGATTCCATAGTTTTATAAGTTTCTTTTTTGTATAACATTTAATTTTTCATGTCATAGGATCTTATTTATGAATTTTTATTTTCATGAAATGTTAGATAGAATCAAGAGTATTTATTGTATCAAATGGACCGTTACACCTATTTTCTTTTGCAGCGTGAATAATACTGAACCGGTTCCAGTGATGTTGCGAATTCCCACGTGGCGTGCGCTTCCGGATTACATCTACCTACAAAGGCCTCCACCTCCGTCGCTCCTCTACGGTGCCACCCATCTGACTAGACTGTTTGGTATGTATTAGTCATTTAGGAAATTATCGTTTGCAACACTGCTGTTTTTAGTGAAAATACCAGATCTCCTGAATTCCACTAATTTCCAAGAAGCAAAACAAAAAGTGCTCCTGAGACACCTTGAAAATCTCATAGAGTAAGTAATTGCCTGCAGTTGATTCGATAACTTGCTAATTCTGCAATGATTATTTCAGTTTTCTGACGGATCACAAGGAATGGTTTGGGGAGAAATGCTACGTGGAGCAACCGACGAATTAATGATCATTACATATACAATATATATTTGGTAACAAATAAATATTTTAAACTATATAAAAAATGTAATGTTAAAAGATATTAGTCTGTTTTAAAGGGCTTGCTTCTTATGATTAAGTATTAGTATTTTACAATCATAATTTGACATTTTTTTTTCGCATTTAAAACATATAATAATACTGTGTAAGAGTAGTAATAAATAATAATAATTAGTATAAGTTAATCGCACAGAAACACAAAAAAATAATATATATATATACTTAAGTACTAAGACTAGGTAGTTAAAAAAAAGAGTCCGGAATGCTTCTTTTCTTCTTTGCCTATTTTATAAATATAGATATATTCTATAATTGGGGTTGGGTTTCCTTTTTCAATAATTTTTTTGAGCAATTTCTAAATTGAGTCCTCAATTCCTGCTCGAGCGAAACGGAGTTGTGATTCTGCTGGCGGTGGTTGTAGTCGATCCGATTTGGCTGGATTTAGTGGCGCTGGCGGCTGTTGGTTTCATGAAGGCAGCCAGAGGTCGCGGTGGAAGGGTCTTTGAAGTCGTGCTCGTCACCGAAGAAGTGCGTTTCATAGAAACCTTCGGTGCGGGCTTTGTTGACGTTGTTTTCACCGTGTTGACGGATGATAAAGAGCTGCGCGAGCTCATGATGCTGTTCCTTGAGTTTGATCTTTTTACTGGCGTTTGGTGTCTGGTGGAAGTCTTCTTGATAGGCTCTGCAATGGTATGTCTTAAGCGATCAGTACGCTTGAAAGTCTGCGGAATTTTGGGAAATTCCGGCGGAGTCTCGATGGAGGAGGCCCCTTGGCTGGGGCTTTCTGACATCAGGCTCTGAGACTCCTCGAAGCCCTCGTCTTCGTGGCTATTGGATTTCGTCGATTTCAAGTCCCTGTTGCGCTGCATCGGTTTTGTGGTGGACTCGGATCTCGATGAGCGGCGTAGACGCGGAACTTCTGCCGTCTTCGGAGGAGTGTCCGATTTCAGTGAATTCGATCTGCTAAGTCGCCACGGTTTTTGCGGTGCCGAATCGACGACACTTTTACCTTTGTCTGTCACAGATTTTTTCGTCAACGAATTGTCTTCGACAGGACGCTTCGTCCTTCTCGGATCCAATGCCTCCTCGTCTGGGGTACGCTTGAAGCTACGGGGTGTCAGTTCGTTCGTGTCCTTGTGCTTCCTCAACTTCGAATCGTCGGAGGCTTCGGATAAACGAGAATCGTCTTCCGTGGATCGCTTGTATCTCCGAGTTCGTCTTGTCGCAGAGAAGCGATCAAATTGGCCGAGAGTGTTTGCAACTGATTGATCTGGGTCTTCGGGACTCGTCAATGATTCCCTGGAGGGTCGCGCCAATAATCGCTTGCAAGGTGTGGGTTGGACGGGTTCGCGTTTTTCGATGATCCTTCTCGTACTCGGTGGTGTTTCGATGTTGTCCTGATCGATGTCTTTACTTGGCGGCGAATCGTCTTTTGAAGGTTTCCTGATATAGATTGTTAATTTATCTGTGGGCGGACGATCGCCCAGTGCACTTATCAACATCTTCCTGTTGTCCACCGGCGACTCATCGGGAGGCGGCTTGAATGGACGACGCGCCGATTCCTTAGTCTCCTCCGAACTGTTTGCTACGTTCAAATTTGATTTTCTCCATGCGGATTTATCCTTCAACTGTGGCTGGACTTCTGAAACACCGAAATAACAATATTAAATATAATAATGCAATAATATTAAATGCAAATTGAACCTTCTACTATTTCCATGGCGCCGACCACATCCGTATTATCGATGGTCGTCGAAGGTTTCCAATCTGGGAAAACGCGCCGATATTTCGTTTGGCTGCCGCTGTACACCTGCTTTCCTTCTGGCAGAGTATCTAAGGTATTGTTGGTTCGATCGCTCTCTGCGAATAACACTAACTTTAATGCAAATCGATTAACGTATTAAGCAATGACCAATACCTGAATCTGCTTCCACTGATTTTCTGCTGTTCAATCTCCTACTACTGCGGTTCTGATCATCCGTGATATCATTGGCCCGTAGCCAGGACTCGATGTTTTGACGCCACTCCTTCGGTTTACTTTCAACTACCTCTAATGGTTTATTTTCAGTCAGTGGGGATGGCGACGACGGTCTTTCTCGATCTTCCCCGAAGCCGAAATCGGCTGAGAGAAGAGTTGGCCGTTTCCATGACAAATTACCACGAGCTCTTCTCGCCCAAGACCTATCTAGACTACCCCAACACTTCCTCTCCCTATTATTTCCGTTACCATTGCCATCGCCTGAAGTCCTTAAGAAGTCCATCAAACTACCTTCGTCCTCTTCCGACAAAACTCGGCTACGTCTCCTTCTCAAGCTCCCGGTAGGTGTTATATCTATTAAATCAAAATATCAACATCGATTTTTCATTTAATGATTTATTTACCTGGTGATTTATCATCTTTAATTGCGGCATCGCTGTTCTGCCCGTTAAAGCTCTCTAAACGTCTTCTCGTCACCGACGGTGACCCTCTTATGGAGATTTCGTCATCGGACGTCAACCCGCCTCCGCTTTTCCTCTCCTTCCTGGTGAACCCAGTTCGACTGTCGTAGATCAGAGTATCCTCTTCTTGCGATTTAACCAAATTTTCCACTACAAAAACAATTTAAATTTCGCATTCATCATGTATTTTCAATAGACTTACTTTGTCTTCGTTTGGTTGCTAATAGCTCCTCCCTCTGACGTCTCCTAGCATTCGCCTGCTCTTCCTGCGCTCTTCTCCTTTCGTTCTCAGTCACCGCTTGACGGAATTTGCAGTAGAAGCTGTGGAAAACGCGGAAGCACTCTTCGAGCTTGAAGCAGCTCGGATCGTCGCAGAAGAAATCTGCCAGTCTCGTGCGTACCGTTTCCAATTCACCCATTACCTTCAGCAAACCCGTCACCTCGTGCTCGGCCATCTAGAAATATTGAATGAAATCACCGTTTGCAATTGAAAGATTAACTTATTACCTGTAGAAACTCAGACATCTGTTGCCGGATATCCATCTCTATGGTTGGCGCATCGATCTGCTTTTGTATTTTCTTTATTCGCACGTAAAGCGCATTGATCTCGTTGTGTAGCTGCTCCACGGTGTTTCTACATCAAACAATCCATAAGTGAAAAAAAAAAAAGAAATACAAGAAACTTACTTTGCGGCATCTTCCAGCACGTTGATGTTTGTCGTGAATGATAACAAACTTTTGTTGCGCTTCTCCGCTTGCTAGAAAAAATGATAACGTCGATCGGTAACGTGAGGTACACTATTAATTGGCTACTACTTACAAGAGCGACGAAGTGTATGAGGTTCATATTGGGTTTATTGGCTCGGATATCGGTGATTTTCTGCAGCGAGGACAATTTCACACCGGCGGCGTTCCCTGCATATCCACCCTAAGTGCAATCAAGAATACATAATAAGAATTTACTTAATTGGATCGTTCCAGCTCGACTCACGGAGTTCAGGAAGTTTCCTGCCACCAGCACCATATAGAGCACTTCCTGGAGCGGCTTATTAGTCATCAAATCTAAAGAAAGGAACATTATTGAAAGATAGATAAAAACATTTATAATAAATACAGTTAAATACTATCATGAGTTTTATAATTTCGATGATAATAATATTTTAAAACATAAAGATGATACGACTTCTACTACTACTGCTGCCTAGTTTCATAACTACTTATCGATCATTTATAGACTCACTGGTTTATTCAAGATAATATAATTTAAAAAACATCAATAATAATTGATTAATTGTTAATTAAATTTTAGGATATATACAATAAATATAGTCATCAAACTGCAAAGTTCAAACAAAAAATAATGTTTTGAAACTTGAATAAAGTATAACTTGGAAGCATTATCTAAATTTTAAAGAATATAAAAAAAAGTTAATCACTTTTTTGTGTTTTAATTTTTATTGTTGTGAATTTCTTCTGTGGAAATTTATTTCAATAGTCAAACAACTTGAAAGTCGAACTGAAATGTTGGTGTTATACTGTATCTAAAAGTATTCCAATACCTTCAGCAGCTGCAATCATCGAGTTTATGCTCGGCTCCAAGTAGCCCATATTTGAAGCGAATTCCTCCTTCAGCAGCATACTTTCGATGCGAAGCTTGTAACTGCAATAAAAAAAGAGGAAAAGAAACGTTTATTATTATATCAATTTCATTGCAGTTGCCATGGTTAACAAATAACGCATTAATTGAAATCAGCCAATTAGTATTCAAGAACGCTACGCAGTCTGCAGCTGCTATGGCAATGTAACTATAACGTCGAGTAAACAAATCGCATGTTGCTAATCATGGAGAATCGATTTGCGTAGTATTCAGATTCGGTTTACTCGGATTATTTTTTATTTGCCCGCTAATTGCGCGTGTCAATATTGTACCATTTCATGGTTCTGTTAGCGGTACTTTGAGATTACGCAACGGCGATACATTTAGCGTTACCGAGGAAACGGTATTAGAGCATATTTTTTTTAGTTTTCCACGACTTTAAATTTACTTGGATAATCCGGTCAACTGTATTAAAAACTTTTCGGCGTTGCCGAGCTTCTCGAAATCGCCGTTGAACGATTTCAGCATGTCCAGTTCGTCGATCTCCGGTAAAATCTTCAGGAGGCCTTTCAGCTTCTCGGATCCAATCTCGTCGTGCAGACCGTCCTTAATCAATTGGATGATATCTTCGTTGGAACTGAAATAATCACTTTGGATTAGCATATCAGTTCTTGGATAATCTTCGGGTTTATATGTTACCTTCGAAATTGCTTTAAGAATATGTTGACATTTAAGCTTCGCTTTCCGTCGAGCAAAGTGATCTGGAAAAGGAACGAATAAAACATTTTGCGTTATTATTGGATGTTTGTTTAGTAACCTCTGGATTATCTTTGCGCGTTCTTCGTTCGATCGTTTCGTTGGTTGTTGTCGTTGTCGGCGCAGCGTCCCTAGATCCCATCTTTGGCGACGATTGCGAAAGCTGCTGGCAGAAGAGGCCCTCCATCTCTGACCAATCCATATCAGCCATAGGCGAATTCTGATGGTTGTGAGCGACCTGAGTCCAAATATTGTTTTTACCTACGACCTAATGCAACAGAGTATACATTATATTTACATTACGAGGTGTGTAACATGAGTTAAACCTTGTTGTTAGGAATTTTGTTCCAGTTGATGGTCTTCATCTTTATCTTCGGCGTTGGTATTTCTTGCTGAGGTAACTTTTCAACGACCTCCCTGCTGTTTTCGGACTCCTTGGACTGCTTGTACATTTGGGGTGCTTTCGTCGGCGCAGGTGGCGCTGGGGGAGGTATGTTCGGTGGTGGCGGAGGCGGCGGTGGTAATGCTGGACCTAGCATAGAAATATTTAGTATGCCATTTAGTATAAGACTAGTTATGAATCACCTGGTGGAGGCGGCGGAGGAGGCGAAGAGATAGAAGTCGACGACGCTGACTGGCTTAGTGATTGACGCCTAATGTTGGTGTCTGAACGGCACTGGCATATTGGTCGACTGCTTTGATGACTTGGTGAACTTAAGAGTCGAGCGGCATCTTCGCGCGACTCCATCAGAGTAGCCCTATGCACCAGGCGTTCAGCCGTATCCCAGATTACATCGCTCAAAGCCTCCTTCGGGTCGATCCTCAACATATGTTGTAATATTCTCAGAAAAGGTATTTCCTGAGGAGTTTCGGCAACCTAAATTAAAAAGTTGATGTTTCAAACGTTAACTCATTCCAAAAGAGACAATCAGTCAATTAAAAGAAGTCTATAATGTTTAAACAACAATAACTGTTGATAATCAGTTGATAATCGGTAATTGGCGACAGAGATAGCTAGGACCAAATTTCTTAGTTTTTTTATATAGATAATACATATAATAATTAATAAATCATCAAATTGCAAGATTCTCACTCATTAATTTTAAACGGAAAGAAAATGATATCATAACACAGTAAAGCGAGAGAAGAGGACGACGAGTATTTTAAATTTCCTAGTAAATATTTCATATAACCTGCTGAATAAATAAATATATTCCAATATCAATTAACAGGAAATTTAAAAGAGTGTAATAATAATAACACGTATAACACAATATGCATTGAATAAATATTCAACAGAGTTCAACACGTATCTACCACCATTCATCAGTATTTGAAAACTGTTTATTATTTATCTCTCTATGACAAGAATAATAATGTGTTTATTAAAAATGTTTCAAGCCTCTTGCGTAGACGATTGAGCAAATTGCGTGCATACCTTTTAAAAAGTGAATATAGAGATAAAAAAAATATCAATACCTATACCCCAATTTATACGGTAGATATGTTCCTGAGAAAAACGTGTAAATCGAAATTGTAACTTTTTGAATGTAAAACCGTGTAAATCGAAAAGAAAAGCAGGCAAAAAATTCATAGGATAGGTTATTTTCAACATTTATTATTTAATTTAATTATTTTAAACCATGTAAAAGCGAAAACCTGTAAAGAAAGTATCGTGTAAAACGAGGGATAGATGTATTCTAGTTAAACCTAACAAAAACAAAACATAAACAAAATCTATTAGATCAAACCTAATTTAACCTAATGAAAAATAACTTAAGGTAGTATTCTATATGAAGATGGTGAGTTCGAAACTCAGGCCAAATGAAAATAAATCCAGTGAAGCGGAGATCGACTAACTCCGAAAGGATGGAAGAAATTGTGCCAAAAACACAAAAAAAACTCATACATAAACATATAAGATTAAACTTATCCTAATAAAATCTTACTAAATACATCGAACTATCTAATTTAGATACTGGTGAAATAATTGATTAATTTAATAACTTAAAAAATTAACTTGCGGTTTTAATCTAAAAAAATGCAAATAAAAATGTAAATCAATATTACAGTTAACTGTATTTTTCAAAATCTTGTTGTTCATTCTACATGATTACGAAAATGTAACAATATAGACTCAATAAAGTAATTGTTATTTGTATGTCCATTTCAATCAAGATAATTACGAACATAATAATTATATTAATTAAAAATATATCAATATGTACTTTGCACAGGATATTTAAAAGAAAACTTTGAATTAAACAATAATATACACAAACCGGGAAATCTATTAAATGACATCATCCATGACTCACCATTTAAAGAGATGCCATAGCTATAAGAAGATAAACTACAATTTCTAATTTCTAAAATAAGAGATTTGTATTTCTTTACATACAACTCCTTTTTGGACATTATGATAGTTAAAAATATTAGTCCGGTATTTTTACTTTTACACATTTATTTCGGGACGAATTTTTAAAGATGTCGTGGGAATACATTTGTAGTTTTTTATGTTTTTATTTTATAAAATGGCGGAAAAGTCACCAAAGGGTCTAATTTCTAATTCCTAAATTTCTAGACCCAACAAATTTTTAGACAACTTAATCCCTTGACATACCATCCAAATTAAGTTATAATTCCTCTACATTTTCTATAAAATTAAAATAATGCCTTACTAGACATGTTCAAAAGATGTACAAACGCCCCTCAAAGAGTTAAAGCAATAGAAAACTAAGTGGTGCACACATAAACGAAATATAACCTAATCAAATTCCCTTAGACTTCATATAAAACTAAGTGGTACATATGTGTACCACTAGCATCGAAAGTGTTAAAGTCCAAATACCTTTTTTAACTATTTTTAATAATGTTATTAAATAAAACTGGAAATACACGAGTTGAACTATAATTGGAAAAAAATAATTAATTATGATGTTTTTCTTTTCAAATACAGTGGAACCTCGTTTAACGAGCATAATACTTTCCAAAATTTTCGGATTTTTACTCGTATAGTGAAACAATTTTCCCCATATAAACTAAAGCAATATACGATAATGCATTCCATTTTGGAGTCATTTTTCTTAAAATTTATCGTGCTCGTTTAGCGAAATGCTCGTTATGCGAGCTGCTCGTTAAGCGAGGTTCCACTGTACTCATAATTATTAATTATGACTGAATGAAAACGTAAATCATAAATTAGTTCACACTTTCATGTATCGCAAATTAAACATATAAAAAACAATTTAACTTCCATTTTCTATCCGAAACTTATGGATTAAAATCTAAGTAGTAATTAAACTAATTGCTCAATAATGTGTGGTATCTAATAAAGTTATCTAAGGTTAAGATAAGTTAGGTTAGTTTTTTTTTGTGCAACAAAATTAGGTTAGTATCTCATGTGGACAATTTTGTGTATTTGGTGAGACAATGTTAAGTTCGATTAGTTAGTAAGGCTAACCGGAATGAAATTATAAAGATTAGCTTCATTTTTTTTTAATTGACAAGCAGAAAGAATTGTTATTAGTAATTATCCACTATACAAAAAAATAAAAATTGTTTTGCTTGAATGTCTCTTATATAATTATTCTTTCATAACGTTTTCCATAGTTAAAAACACATTAGCGTATAATTTAGAAAAAACAAAATATATAAGTAATGACAATTTTATTAATAAGAGCGTTTTATAGAACTTTGCGTAATATGATTTTATTGCAAATAAACTGCATTTAAATTTAAACCTCATTAAATGCAAAGTGGAAAACGTTGTTTATACTCGTATCATAGTAACGCCAGCTGGATCGATGTTTTATTATTTTATAAATGCAATAATACCATGGTAACATTGACATTTCACTGTCTTCTAATAAATTATATCTTCTGTTTGTACAAAGAACATAATATGAAATCTAATTTTATAAATTTTGTATAATATACCAAATGTTTCCATGTAATTTATAATTACTTATAGAAATATTTCATAAAAGAATAGAAATTGTCTTTCAATTTTTATATAATTGTTTTATTTTATAATTTAGAACATACCAATTAGTAGCAGAAAGATAGCTATAAAAATAATTGTTAATTACGACATCTGAATTTCTTGAAGTTTAACGTAATCGATAATTTATTGAACAGATTTCTTGATACAGAATCATGTATTATTGAATGTAATCAAATCTGTAATGAAAATCACAAAAAAACGATAAATTGAAATCTGTGTAGTTGTAAGAGATATAATTTGGCTGTGTGGAAGTATGTATGTCCTTAAAACAGAAGGTATGATTCAATCGCCTCTGGAGCGACTGGAATCTCAATATGGTATTGACAACTGAACATTTTAGAAAAATCGTTTGAAAAACGTTGGCGTGACGTGGATCCAGCGAAAAGTAGCAAATACTTAAAGCTAAGCATCTAAAGAGTAAAACAAATGGGGAAAATTCATATTGCATGCTGTGAAATAAGCGTATTCCGAAGTAAAAAAATCGATACAACTGCGATCAATAATAGCGTATTCCTGCAATCGCGACCCACGCACGAATTGTTTCGCAACATGTCACACTTTTCTGCCTCACGCAATGCTTCGATCTTCCCAGAATTCGGTCGACAATTGAAAAACACGTTCCGAAACAACGATGATCGCTTACATCATTGTTACTAATCGATCGCCGAATCGGAGCTACGACCGCAGATTTCCGTGAATCGTTATGGAAATAGATATTCGTTAGTTGTTTAAATTTTTCAAAATTTTCAGAGTAAATTGCTTTGCAGATTGTACGCTTTTATTTACCTGTTTGAGTGTGGCGTAGAAAACGTCCAATGGTGAGTTGAGGTCGACCCCGTGCGGACCCTGAAGGCTTTGCGCATCGTCGCTGTCCCGTTGTTCGTCGAACACGTCCAATTGCACTGCCAATTCGGGCTCCGCTTCCGCCGATTGCCTATTTCAAAATTAATTAAAAATAAAAGAGTTGCAATTCACTTTCGCACCAGTAGATTTCAATAGAAAATATACCTGAGATTGTTGAGCACCGGAAGTAGATGACATCCTGTAAATATAATGCATGTAAACAATTTGCTAAGTTTTGTTTTAACTTTGATACCTATAAACTCATTGCGAAGCCTATTGCGATCCGTTAACCTAGGTATGGAGATGATTAGGCAGTTGATGAAGGCCACCAAAGCTGTCTGGTAGTCTAACTCCGTGGCTTCGGCCAGCTCCTTCACGATGACGCTCAACCTGTACCGTCCGGACTTCAAACTCTGGAAATCACAAGAATTTTCTACGTCAAGTCTTCAATGCAAATATGTGTAAGAGCATACCTTGTAGTGTTCCAATGTGTTGAGCACGAGTGCATGACCCTCCTCGTTGTGGGCGCATAGTGCTGATAGTAGTTCAAAGACTTGCTTCTTGACTTTAACAGTCTTCGACTCTAATGCTGCAGCCAGCTTCCGAATGTAGCCGGGATTCTCGACTATGAAGTCGAGCCCGAAGCGGGAATCCATCGTCTGAAATGTCTGCAAATAAAAAAACAATTTGAAAACGTTATTACTCACAATAAATTAGAAATACACATCTTCATTATAATTTAAATTCATTCAGATTATTTCCAACATGTATCTCAGGTGTACCAAGTATGTATATGTATAGTCACCATGACGATTATGACAATTTCAAACATCTCCTATGTTCGTATCAAAACAAAACCTTGTATATTTATATAATAGTATCCAATTATAGGTTGTAGTGTCATCATACTCCATGACAACCAATAGCAGTTGGTACGCCTAAACGAATACAATAGATATACTTCAATTATTGGATATAGTGTTGATGCACCATAAGAGTGTATATGTATCAGAATATACATTCAATAATAGTAAAAATATAAATCCATTTTTCATCATTATGCAAAATTATGAGAATTATGTACCGTTTTACTACTACAATTTATGACTATCCATTATCTTAAAATAGGGAAAAACATAAAAATACTTTATGGGTAGATTGATTGTAACACCAAAAGTATCATTTTACGATCTTGATTACTCACACCATCCGTATTATTTTCTTTTTATAAATACAACAGTGATTCGCAATTTCTCAAATCATAAAGAATTTCGGATTTCCAAGAATGCCATCCTATCTCCATAAATATATGAGAAAGCTTCTTGTAATCTTTATTGCGATCGCAGAAACAAAATATGTAATTTAATTAATTAAATTTTATTCAAGAATGGCTATCAAACATCGGCCATCCTACTTAAAGAAGAATTATGAATGTTAACGATAATGAACTCAAGTAATTAAAAAATTACATTAAATTATATGTTTCTAATTTTATCTAATGGATCTTATTTCATTAAAATATCTTCGTAATTTAGATTATTCTCTCCAAAATTATGATGCAGATTTAGGAACAAAAAGGATTTGCAGAACCACTACGGTGGAAATGTTTGTTATGTTTGTGTTAAAAGATAAAGTTTTTTTAATGAATAAATGATAATATCGTTGCTTAACTTTCGTAAACTGTCAAATGTCAACTAAGGGAATAACTTGTATCATCTAATCATTTCTTCTAAATAATTATATTAATTGAGTATCAAAACTTATGTCACCTCTACAGTTATATACATCATATGTTTTAAAGATTGAAGTTTTTTTGGCAAACCCAAATTCATATAATATACACGATTCAGGTTACTTAACTTTAGTGAACTGCTATCAGACTTATGAAAACACATCTGGAATCTTAATTTGATTTGTTTTACTAAATTATTTTAGTAATTCATAATTCATATTTGAAGACCAATTGAAATTCTCACCGTATTACACAACGCTCTTATTGACAAAGTTTTAAACTGAAAGTAACTATATAATATTTAACATCTAAAGAAAGTTAAGCAACATGTATAGAAGATAGCAATATACGTTGTATAGTGCGGCTTCGATCAGTCCTGATTCACTATAGTGTATTGTGAAAATTTCAAAATAATCTAAATTTGAATTGATTTAAAATGAATATTAATTAATTCACAAAATGATATAAATAAATGATTGTTTTTTGTTCCTTTATCAAGTCTTATTTTGTGCTGTTTCTATTTCATTTAGTTCCTCGAATAGTCCGGTTTCAAATAGTCCGCTCTATTCTAGGTATTGCTGTATTTTTATAAGATATGAATAATGTTTACTAATTGAACTTTAGTAGAACTATTATAATATACATGATATGATCATGTTTGCTCTACACGTGACGTACCTTGAAATGAGTGGAAATAATAGAATAGGAAGAATGTAAGCGAAATCAAATCTTTCATTCATTTGAAAACACACACATTTGATAATTTATTTCCAGACCAAATTAAAAATTGTAATACCAAAAATTCTAAATAACCAACAAAATTTAAAAAAACTTGAGATTTTCAACGAAAAGAAATTAACATTCTTTAAATTAGGATGCAGATTGAAAAGCAAAAACCACCAGCGTCGCTAAGTTAGATAATTCATATGTTTGTTCTGTTAAAAATATTATATTTACATTTAGATTAGAGAATTTATTTAAAGACTTAATTGACTAGAATTTGTTAAGTACTTTTAGTTAAATGTTATTTATATTTGAGAAACACTTGAAATTCTCTTTGTACCGCATGAAACTCTTGGTGACCTTTGACGCCATGCGCAAAATTGTACGAAATTCCAAGTCGGATCAATAAATTATTGTTTTACGAGTTGTATATAAGAGCAGTAAATACGATTTAGAATGGAATTTGTTTTGTTACAGAATAAAATAATACTATTTTTTCAATATTCGTAGCAAATTAGCATGTAGTTGATGTTTTATGGAAATAATTACAAATAAACATTGAAACCAGTTAGTAATATAAAATTTATTCGAGCAAAAAAAATCTTCGCTTGTTTTTTGGTAATTTGTTGCAATAACATAAACAAAACAAGTACAAACATAATAATAAGTTGTAATAGTTCATGTATTTTTTGTTTCGTACTTTTTTTTTTAGTAATTATATATAGTTTTCTAAATATAGTACCTCGCATAGCGAGGTATCCCGTACTATTTGAGACAGGACTAATCAAAAACATATTAAAATAAACAGCACAAAACGAGATTTGACAGGAAATAATGATCATTTTCATTTATTTTGACAATTAAAGTTTTGTTTTTTTTTGTTAATTTTCTGATCAAATCCACACTATGCGAGTTATTACCAATAATTAATGTCCAATAACCCAATAAATAGTGAATCAATTTATAATGTGTTGCTTGATTCTTGAAGTAAATTTAATATATTCTTGCTGTGCAAACTAAAAGTTTGTAATAATAGACGGGCGAAATGAACGAAAGGTCTTAAATAAATTGAAATGGAGCGTTTTGCAAGAAACCATAGATATACGTAACAATGAAAACGAAATGAGCATGGAAAAAAAATATAGTAAAAAAAACACGTTTCATTTGCAATTCGTCACGACTGGACTTGAAACCTAAATTTGCCAAAGTACAATTTATTTATTCTGCAACATATAAAAGTAAACGCGCGCACACGTTCCATATTTATAAATAGACGTATTTACAATTCCTTTTTGTAGCCGCATTTGTTTATACATGAATGTACAGAATTTAATTGCATAACGACGCCGAGATTAATAATATTGGTTTAATATGCAAATGGGCGAGTGGAAGGAACCACCGTCGTTCGCACAACTTCGCACGGATCTAACGGGACATTCAGGATTTTGACTTATGCAGGCAGCAGCGTGCCTAAATTAGGCATATTAAAATGTACGATTTTCGCGCGCGGTGTGATGTAATTGTTTGCGGACTACGGCATTTCCTTAACGAGCGTTCTTCGATTTAAATTCGATATTCCCGAAACTCAACAGTTGTTTTAATACATAAAAAAAGAAATGATATTGTACGAGGTCTCGCGTTGCAATCCATTTGCAGATGAATGAAAGAATCGCTGACCTAAAAATAAAAATAAGAAACACTCCAAAAAAAAAATGTAGTTTTCATTTTGTTGTATTATCGTAATCCGAGTAACGTCGATCTCTAATTTCTACTCAATGGTCTTATTTACATGTGTTCTTTGTTTCGAGCTTTCGGACGTTCATTACTTCTGTTCGGTATGTTTGCTTTCAAAGATAACGACAGCATGTGTGTAGAACGATTCAACTCATTACGCATTCATTCAAATACGTTGGAAAATCACGTACGCACTACTTACAAACCGATTGAAACTTGCTGGAGAGTGCTCAGGAATGATGTTTCCTTTGAACGAGAAGAATGGTATATACACTTGCAACTTAGTTTACACTCAATTGAAAAGCTGTCGAAGAGTCATACAAATTGTTTCGTCAACAATGTGTTCGTTTATTGACAATACGTGAATGTAATTTTGAAAGATACATTTAATATTTGTTTATCCAATTTTAGAATAATCAAATTAGTTTGCATTAATTTCAAATATGTTAACATAATTTCGTTTTATATTATTAACAATGAGTCAGTAATAGATTTAATGTTTCATGAAAAATTCAAATATACACTCATCACAAGAAGTTATACAAGAAGTTACTTTCAATTGAGCTATGTAACACTACATTACAACACTTTATACTGAAAATATGGAATGATGGAGTAATTATTTTACACTGAACTGATCTTTTTCATATGATTCGTGCATAAGTGAACAACATTCTACATTTTATAAAATTTAGTTTTCTATATTCCACAATTTGATGTTAAAATAGCATTTATTAATAATAAGTATATCCAATTAGACAATGTTTTAGAGAGTTTAGTTTGTTTTATAATTAACAATACAAGCCATGATCATAAAATTTGTCAAATATTATATATAATAAAATTATTTTTTTGATTATAATTCTACCAATTAACAACAATTCATTAATTTGACACTAAATTACAATTATAACAAATATTTCTCATTTTCTGTAAACTTATTTGCTAGTTTCATACAGTTTTTATTTAAAACATATTCATTTCTGGACGAAATTTTTGTAAGTTATGATAAAAAATATTATTTTATATTTGAAGTACATCTTACTATAGTTTGGTATAATACAATTTAGTAATAATAAAAACTATGATGGTAACTCGTCAATATGATTTTAACATTACATTTAAATTAAAAAAAGATTCAGTTGATAAGAAAGCAATTTTGAGAAAGTTTCTACCACTGTTTTCTTTCATCATAATATCAGAATAAAAGTTTGCACTCAAATTTAATGAAATATTAGATAATACTCAATACTCTCCTATGTTAGTGATTATCATTCAGAAATTACTTTTTAAATAATTGAAAACTTGAATATTCATCGTTAACTAAAATGCGTATATAATTGTCTGAAATTGTTTGGATAAATCTGTTATTGGAATCGAAATATTTCCTTTCCTTTCCTTCCCTTCCTTTACAACAAAATTAACCAAAGATATCACTTTTTTAAAAAATTCAAATAATTTATTAACTTATGAAATATCAAAGAACTATTCTTCAATTCAAGTTTATGTTCAATGGAAACGTATAACATGTTTGTTTCAAACAAATCGAAAAGAATCAATTTATAATCTTATATGTTTTGTCACAAGTGTGTTTAAAATGAAAAATAAAAAGATGTATGGTTTATTCTAACAACAAATATTTTGAAATAATTATAAAACAATAATCTAAAATGATTTTTATACAATCGTACATCGAAATTAGCTTTGATATCGAAGTCCGCTATTTCTAGAAAATCTGGCCAGAAGAAGAAAATATCATTCGACAAATTAGAAATGAAGTTCTCCTATAGGTTTAAAATATGTCGATGAAAAAGACGTTAAAAGTTTAAAAAATGCAAAACATGATGGTTTTTCTGTGGTTGATTTAGAATACCTTGTTACTAATGAATACATAGAAAATTAAGACGATGTTCCTACCAAAAAACATAAAAACGTTATATTTCTTAGTAAAAATGATCTTGACTTAGGAAAACGTGTTATTGATCAGTGTTAAATGAAATAGAAAAAAGCAAAAACAATTAACTTTAGACTCATATTTCAAAAAGGGATTTAATTTTATTTGGAAGTCAATTGTTTATTTAAGGAAGGAATGTTCGTGAGGTTATGAAGTAGAATGTTCAAACGTCCCGTTTCTAGATTTTATTCGATTTTTGGTAAGATGTCCCGATGTCCCCGAATTGTATATATAGAGAGGGAAATTTGGTAAAGAATCCGAGTCATGTCCCGATGTTTTTATTGAACCGGTCCGGTCACCCTAGGTATGACTGTATTTCAAGTTTAGTGGAAATAATATTATCATTGATTAGTAAATGAAGAACCTCAAACATAACATATAATAAACAAAGTGATAACTATAAATACTATTCACATACAATCCACACCGAACAAGTCAATGAACATTTTAAACCGATCAAAAAATAAATATTCAACTGAATTCTAATTATAAATAAATACACAAAGAAATAATCAAGCTATAATAATTCACCGAACAAGAAAGCTAAACAGGTGTACATACTGCACATACTTTTACTTATATAATGCACATTATTAATGAATTGATGTATCATTAACTTAATCAATATGAAAATGTATGCGAATCCGCAAACAAAGATTCATCTGAGGCAAACAAGTGCAGGTGTTTAATTCTAACTAAACGATATATGTTCGTTTGCAATATCACAATAAATCGAAGAACGCCTCTTTCATCCAGCCAATTATATTATCGATTGATTGACGATTTGCGAGTCAAAAACGAATGCGTAATGCAACAGGTATGACGGGCTCTGCGTCCTCAGACTCGCTTTGTCTCGAAAGACTCGTACGGAAATAGATGACAATCGAAGCGGGTATTTACGAATTACCGTTTTATTCTGCAAGGCTATGACAGATGCTTGCGATTCCTGTGGAGAAGATAAGGAGGATTTGCCAAATAAAGAATGTCTAATGGATGAGGACATTTGCCTGCAATTTATTGGTTCGATTCGCACGATTTTCTTTAGACTAGAATTAGCTAAGAATTTTTGAAGTTTTTTGTTGTTCAAATATAATTTTTTTTAGCAATAAACAGATATAGTTATTTATAGTATCACATAAAGACGATAATTGATAAATAAATCGGCAAGCCTTGGTTTTTAAAAGGTTTGACTTTTTCTTAAAAATACCTAAAGCTTTACTTGTTTGTTTAACTTTTGTTCACTTTTTGTTCGGGCTGAAAAATCTACCGTTGCAATGTTTCATACTTTTTCGCAATTATTTATGAAATTGTATAGTTCTTAGAATTGATGTTAAGTTTCAACATTATATTAACATTTTTATTCTGAAATATGAAGAAGTCTTAATCAAATATCAAATAAATAAACTTTCTACTTTTTCAAAACAAAGTTAGTTTAAGTTTCTATATACTTAGAAAACTGCTTTTCTAAGTATATGAAAGTAGTAGCATGACATATATGAAATAATTAATTTGTTTCACTTTTATAATTCAAGACACTTGAACTTAAGTAAATTATATAAATAAACGTCTAGACATAACAATAAATATCTTTATATATGTTAGAATACATTAAACAAAAAACATAAAGCGAAGAAACATATAAATTGGAATAATAGGAAATAAGTTTTAGATATTTGGTTGACAAATGTGTGTACATTTGATACAAGTTCTTAAATTCTATTATTTACTAAAATCCTTCTCATCAATATTAAATGTTTACTAACGCTATTAATTAATTTAAAACTATAACTTAAAACCATATTGATGAATTACATATAAATATGAAACAATAAATTTTCCTATATTATCAATTTGATTCGTTCAAAAGTTAAATTATTTTTCGATTAACTTGCAAAATCCAAAATTTTGTCTATTATATATAACAGAAAACCATTACGAAAATTTAGCCAGTTTCATTTAGGTGTCATAATTTTCTAAAGAATTTTGATTTGAAAACCAAATGATCATTTTTATTTAATTGTCTATTGATAATTTCTGTGATGATTACTAATTCCATTACGAAAATGATGTTATGAAATGTATTTCTCTTTTTCAGAGTATTTCTGTAAAATGTTTCATAAAATATCGTGTTATTTATTTTCAGTATCATGATTTACATTTAGATTTAAAAAATCATATTTTTTTGAATTTTAGCAAATGTGAAGCAACATTTTTATTTGATTGTCAAACGATCATATTTTTATTAAGTCATGAAGATCATGATTTGTTTACTAATGATTAGATTCAGGAACAACTTTAACTACTTACAAATTGTTGGAATCAGTTCCAATATTTAGGTTATTTCTGTTTAGGTGGTACTACAACTACAAATCAAAGTCTGATCGAGGTTCGCACTCTGCTCAACAATTACAGCGACTGAGTGAGCTAGGTTTGATCTACAGGACAAGAACAGTAGCAAAACAAGAACAATAATAATCATCGGCCGATAAGGGCAAAAGAGGTTGCTCACACATGGATGTCGTTGTTCACTTAGTATTCTTCACTGGGGACGCCGGAGGACCGAAGACGTTGCTGCTCAATCATGCGGCAACAATGGACGGAAGGTAATTAATTTCGCGCGATTAAGTATTGACGGGCGCGAACTGCGATCGTCTCTTCAATATTCATAGGTTCGACGAATCGGCGGATATTGATCCTGTCGCGATTGGATTGAACACGGAAAATGCTCAATTAGGACGAAGAAAAAAAGAAGGAAAGAAGGTATAGCACGAGTACAGGTAGGTAGCTAAAGTCTAGATTTGGCGTAATCTAAATTTAGATGATTGATTCCTAATGGAAAGGCAAAGCACGCGACCCGACGTTCATTTGCACAAACCACGAAATTCGTCAACAGAGCGAACAAACATTGAACAACAAACAAGAAAATGTTTATTCGCTTATTGCTGATACGATTTGTGGATGGTGCCGCTACCTCCACTGCTCTGATTTGATGGATGATTCTTTTTATTTCGTTGAATTTTTATATTTAATTTTTCTTTCAACATTTTTACTTCTCTGAAAACAGAAATGCAGAGAGTGTGTGAAGAAACAAAAAAAAAACTGGGCAAAGAAGTAGGTGATATGGTTTGGATCTTTCATTCTGAGTTTGTTGTGATTTATTATTATTATGATGGCGTTTTGTTTGTTTCTCTCCTTTATTTACTTTTTATACTTTGCTTCGTTCTCTGAGACTCTGTTGTACCTAAGTTGCGAAGGTCCCAATGATTTTTTCGCATGATTCGCGATACGTGAATGTATTACAAGATCACAAAGGCGCGATTGGGTTAGTTAAATATGTGTGAGTGTATGTGTGTGTGCAATGATGACTGTTGTTATTACATCACGAATGTGCGCACATGTGCATTCACCTGCGAAAATTCCGGAAACGGGCAGCCGGGGCCGGAAGCGGGCAGCGGCGATCGACTGGCCGCGCCGGAAATGAGAGGTGGAGGCGCGGACGGCGGGCGTCGCGACGCCGGCGTTGGCCCACCGCGACTTCAAAGTCGCAACTGGCGACGGCGGCGGCAAGCAGCACACACAAACACACACACTCTCACATGCAGATACACGCTCGCACACTGTGAACAAAGTACAGAGAGAACTGCAAACTATATAGTATGGGCACGGCGGAACTACTAGTACGACTGCACCATTGGCACGCGCACCTAGCCGAAGATTCGGCTTTTCTGCGGTTTGGATCTGAGGAGGACCTGAAGAGTTTGGGAGTCTCGGACGCAATGCCTAGGATAGAACCGTCCGACGACAACTGAGGAGGCGCGGGCCGCGATCCGCCGCGACCTTCGCATCACCCGACGACGACGCCACTTTTATTAAACTCTTTAACAATAACTGACCAGCTCACACCTCGCCTCGCACTTTCACTCTCTCTCACCTGAGAAGGACCGCGGAAATCTGGTCGCCGTCGCGGCGCCTCCTCGGCCTCGTTCACCAGGTGCGCACCACTTGCACAACTTCCATACGATTCGGGTAGCCGCCTCCTCTCAAGGTCCGCCCCAAGGGAACGGACTCGAGTGGCCGCAAGAGGCGCCCTTCCATATTAGGCAGCAACGGCAATAACAACGGACGGGACCAGTACAAAAAAAATATACCTAATTCGATTGCTCCGCGCCGAAATCCTCGCCGTATATCACCAACTTCGGCCTTGGGATTGATCGTTCAACTGTCATTGCAAAGGTCATGCCGTTGGGAAAAATACGTACACTTTGAAACCTTCGCCACAAAACGAAGATCACGTTGGATCGCATGAGGATGTCACGTCGACCGGATCTACCTCAACTTCATCCAACTTTTCAGACACTGAGCAACTTTCATTTATTCCTGACTACTAGATTTTTGACCAATATACATTGACAGTGACAAAACTAGCAAATACAATATGACTAACATCAAATAACATCATTCATTAAAAAAGTTACTTACATCCATGAAGTAACCGTTTTTATGTGTTAAAGTGTTTGGCAATAATCACCAATCCGTGATACCTATTGATTAACTTATATTCAGCATTTACACACAACCCAGTCAGATCTACTGAATATTATTAATCTCTATATCTCTAAGTCGCCCTCTAAGATGTGACATCATGTAACATTAAAATAGTTTTATATATATAACAAGTATTTTTTTTTTGATTTAGTTACAATAATATTTAAAGTTTTAATTTATTTGTATATTTTCGATTAATTCTTCAAAAACATTAAAAACAGATAAACAAACATTTTTTTTGATTTAATTTAGCAAATATTTCTAGCTTCAGGATATTCGCAATGGAACAAATGTGTAAAAAAAAAACAAATTTTACAAGTTCGATATTTCTATCTAAAATCTCTTTATAAATTTGTAATAATAGTTGAAATTTCTAATGATAACATATTTATACATGTATGTAGCTTCTTTTTTGTTGCAAATTATAATATTTGTAACATGAGAGTCTTTGTAAAAATATTGTACATTTTATTTATTTAGTTATCCTTTAAAAATCTGTTTTGTTTAACCATGGAAACAAATGTTTGAATACAAGTATAACCATGATATTAGAATAACCATGGAATCTAATGATTTCAATTTCTGGTATATACGAACCATCTAATGGAGATACCAAAGTAATTCGATGATTGGAATAATTATAAACAGAAGGCAACTCGAAATCAATTAAGGCTCGCTTAACATTGATCGACATTTATTGTAGATATTATTATTATCATTATGGCCGTATGAAATGAGATTTAATTGGATTGAGTGAAAGAGAGAGAAGGAATGGAAAAAAATCCGAAACATATGTGTATTATATTCATATATTTGCCAATTTGGTCTGCGCCAAGTACGGCCTTGTTTTATTTATGTATTATATTATATATATGTTATGTTTGTGTGCTTCGTATATATATTTTTTATTCTCTTTCGTGCAATTCCACTTGAAGAGCAAACGTAGTTTCTCCTCTATAATTTATTTAATACAGTGTGCCAGATCAAATATTTGCATTTACAAGCAAACGATAGTAGAGAAGGATAGGAGTTCGTTACTCCAAAAGAGGACCGACAATTATTTTAATGCTCGATCACATCGCATCCAGCGAAGTTCGTTAAAATTGTATATATCCACTTGATGCCGATGTTTGCTTTTAATTGATGGCATAACTTGTTTTTGACGCGCTACGAACATTTGCATGCGTCGCCTGAATCCAACATACCTACCTTCTAGATCCAACGAAAAACTGGAAACATTAGATCGGGCCGAATGACAATCACGATTATCCGATTTGCAAGGAACAAAGGTTTTACATGTCTGGTTTCGACGACATATGGTCATCTTGTTTGCTCAACAAGAACAAAAATAGTATTAGTCATAACAATCCGGAGCGGGGGTTTTCAACCTGTTTGTTTATTATAACATTTGATCATCAGTACTCTATCAATTTTTTATTATTTTAACATGAAATGAAGTACTCATAAAGAATACATTAGATTAATAAATAAATCATTAACAAGTTTATTAAATTCGGTCAATACTAAAAAAAATGTTAAGATTTAGTAATAGGTGAAAACAATCGCATATTTTTTTTTATTATTTATTGAATGTTACAGAAATTCGCATATTGAGTCCAACTCGAATCAAGATTAATACATTATACTTGTCACAATAATAAATTGTAATACTTATCAGATGTTTGAACCTGTTTTTTTTATTAACATGTTCATTAATATGAGCGCAATTTTTAGCTACTACGCAACAAATATTATTTACAGGTTTTTTTTGAGATATGATATAATTCTCAACAACATTGACAATGTTGACTCACAAAGATGTGATGATTGAAATAAGAGTTCGAATAGAAGGACCAATTTTTCTCTGAATATAAATCATGATATTTAATCTAGATTCTTTTATATAACTGGTACATTACGCAATACTTGAGCATTTTTGATATAATATAAAGATATGAAAATAGAATGATCAATTTCTTCATAGAATATAAATTATAATAGGAAAATATAATTGTCTTCATAGAAAGATCTGAGTTCAGGTATAAATACATTCATTATAATCCATGAAAACATATGTTTGAGTGTATTAAGAAGAAAATGTATAAAATAATTCAAAAACTAAATTAAAATTATCTACTTATTGAAAATCAGTTAAATTCAAGTATCATGTACATTTTTTTTTAAATAAATATTTGAATATTAATTCGTATTTTTTAAGAAAAAAATAATAATAAACAATTCATATATGCAATACCTGGTCTAGCTATATTCTACTATGTTTAAAATTTTAAACTTTTCATTGGGTTATCGTAACAAAAGATTCCTTAGTAAAACTATCGAAGATCGAAGTAACCAAAATACGTTTTGTTTTTAACAAGTTCAGATTCATTAGATTCTTCATCTAATAATTCATTAATTTAAAATTTTTGAAAAAATAAAAGTACGTATTTATTAAATATTAATTGAAAAAAAAAAAGCTAAATTCTGAAAAATTTTCTGGCAATACAGATGTTTTTACCAAAATAAAGTCTATTTTTCACGATGAATGTAAGCAACATTTGTATCAAAATTGTATAGTAATTATAAATATTTTTTATATAATTGTGCAAGCTTTTTCAAACCTACAAACTCATTAGACATTTATTTAATTCAGAAGATAATAGAAAATTTTGAAAACCTTACGAGCAAATGAACATGAAATATAAAAGTTCCTTCCAAAAAAAAGTTCAGAACCAAAGATTTAAAAAAGTATTTAAATGAAAAGAGAAATGTAAAATGTTTTAAGTTTTACAATTTTTTTTTAGTAAAGATGATCCCGATTATGAAAGAAGTGTTATATTGAAGCAATCAGTGTTAAAAACATTAACTCTGTATAGGCAAATGTTAAATGAAAGAGGAAAAAAACATAAACAGTCAACTTTTTATTTGATAAAACTTTTCTTCGTTCGAGCAAAAGCTTTTCATTTCCTTTAAGAAGTAACTTTGGTAATACCTCTGAAGAAAAAAATCGCTTCACGTCAGTAATTTTGTGGATTTTTTATACATGACATGTATACGTTTTGTGAATTTGAAAAGTAATTTTGAAAAAAAGATAATTTTCTAAAACGTTTAACTTTAAAATTATAAATATATTTGATTTGATTGAATCTGATATAGAAAATTACTTACCTGAACCGCAAAATATCAATAATTCTGCACACACAAAATAACCAACTTACGTAATGGCGAATGCACTGGCTCTCTGAAAATAGTGTGTATATGTGTTAGCATTAGCAATTAGCATGCGGACGACAAGCGTCTCACCTGGAAAAGGGAATATTTTAAAATTAAAAAAAAAATAATTTCAAATATAAACAAGTTTTATTTTGCACTTAGATTCGCCGACGGAGAGAGGCACTTTCTAGGATGCCAGGGAACCGGAAATCCCTGTGATGTTTATTTATTCAGTACGAAAATGCATATAAAAACGGATTAAAAATGATAAAATGAAATGTAGAAATAAAAACAAAAACAAAGAAGTTGGAAAACTAAATTTCCGCTTAAACCCAATCCTTCGGATTCTTAAGGATCTCGGTCAGCTTACCCTCGCGACTCCTTTCGTACGGCACATTCATGTACTCCCATCTCTGTGAAAAAAAATAACAAGAAAAGTTGATACACACTAAACGGAAGGACAAATAGAAACGCAAATAATAATGGGCGTAATAATAATGGTGAATCTTAACTGAATGTTCTAATAATAGCTGGATTGCGGCTGTTTTCGATGTAGGTTAAACAATGCCGAAGAACTCGGGTTAACAATACTTCGGTCACGAATGTTCAACCTCTTTCAACACATTCTCTTAAGTGATTTAGTAACACCTGTTTTACTTTTATCATAATCATTAATAATGCTGTTTTGTTGTTAATTTATTATAATATAATATGTAACGTTTTTTTTTAATAATTTCACAAATTTGTACTATTTACTCTTATTATTTAATGATTTACTATTTAACGCTATTAATATCCAATTGTTGAAAAAATAATGATTCTGGCTAAATGAGCTCAAGCTCACATGTACGCCACCCCTTAAAAATAACACCATGTATATGTATCTACACTTAATAAATAATTTTGAAATTGAAATTGAAAAAATAATGAATTTGTGATCCCATAATAAATACATTTAAGTTCTTTTTGATATATTCAAGATTTATTTTTACAAATATTATTTTAAATATCTATACTTATTACAGAGTTTCCTAAACTGCAACTAAATTTAATTATTTATTTACTTCTATTGATTGTATGATTTGTATCAGTACCAATTTGGGCTAAAACCGAAGACTTTCTGATAGCATTTAACTAAAATATTTTAAATTCTTTATTAGAATTATAGAATTATTATTTCTTAAATCGTTTGATGCATTATTTTAGAACAGTTAATAAATTAAAGTCAGAACTAGACTAGTCTACTCCACTGATGAATAATTATGAATTAATTATTCCTTATTGTGAATGTTTAGATCTTTTCATTGATTATTTTAATTTATTGTAAATATTTAACTTATTCCAATATTGATCATTTTAAATGCATTTTCTTACATAATTGAATATAATCAAGCAGAATACACCAGCCGATTAAAAAACGCAGAAATGTTGTTATAAATATAAAAAAATTAAATCCATCCAGGATAGAAAGACTTTGGATTATTTTTTCAATTTGCTCTAGTATCCAAGTTTTACTTAATTATGTTTTATCTTGGACACAATTGGATAAGTTTGAATATACTTTTTAATTTGTATATATATTAAAATAAATATAGATTTGTGGAATATTTTGAGGGAAAAATGTATAAATCTGATAGATTTGATGTTGCACCCAATTACTAAAAGTATTTTACAAGTTCCTCGATTGGACACAAGGTGACAGCAGTATTTTATGATTGTAATTGAATATTATTAATTTATTTTCCTTTCTTATTATGATTTGTTTCATTCAGTTTTATGTTTAATAGTTTTAAATCAAGTAGAGGGTGAAATGAGGTATGAGCACTTACGGCGTTCAGAGGTAAAGACATCAGGATACTTTCGAACCTGGCTCCAGGTGTATGCAGACCAAACTTGGTTCCTCTGTCGTAGATTAAGTTGAATTCGACGTAACGCCCTCTACGAAGTAGCTGCCATTGACGTTCGTTGTCAGTGTACATTTTGTTCTTGTGCTTTTTCACTGAAACATTATACATCATAAATCAATTCTGAATCGATTTCGTCGATCGGCGTGGGCTTCAATTAAATGTCATCGAAAGTTTCGATTTTTCGGCATCGCCTTGTACACATTATTATATAATATCTACTTACCAATGGGTATGTAGGAAGGAATGACGGAATTGGCGCAGTCGGTGACGAATTTGAAGGCTTCCTCTTGACCAGGTGTGTCCAGATCATCGAAGAAGATGCCGCCGATGCCGCGACTCTCGCCTCTGTGGGGTATATGGAAGTACTTGTCGCACCACTTCTTGAATTTCTTGTAATAAGATGTGTCGTGACGATCGCAAGCGGCTTTAAGAGTACCGTGGAAATGAACTGCGTCTTCTTCGTCGAGGTAGTAAGGCGTCAGGTCGGTGCCTCCGCCGAACCACCAATCAACCTTTTCCCCATCTTTGACTTCGAAGTATCTGTAGTTGAAATGAATGGTTGGCACGTAGGGATTCCTTGGATGGATGACTGCGCTAATTCCGGCCGCGAAGAATGGAAGCTCGACACCTTCCCTCAAGTTCTTTCCACGCGATCTCATTTGGGCAACGGCTGCTGGTGGTAAATTTCCTGTTACCACGGATATATTTACTCCGGCTTTTTCGAAGACTTTGCCATCCTGCAGCACACAGGTGACGCCGCCGCCGCCCTCCGCGCGTTTCCACTTGTCCACGTTGAACTTCTTTCCTCCGTCTTCCTCTAGCTCTAAAGCTTTGCAGAATTCCGCCTGCGCTTCCATGATCATCAGCTCCATGCGTGATCTCATATCATTTGCTCGCTTCAATTCTTCCTCGGCTGTCACCGTCTTCGCCATAAATGTGACGTCTTTGCATGCAACCACCGTTGTCCCATATGCACATGCCAATGAAGCACCAAGCACAGCTGTGCCACATTTTCTGAAAAAATAAAACAATGAAATTTTACATATTCTCAATAATTCTATGTATTATTGTTTTATAAGTTATAATAATGATCTTATTTTTAACAATCTATACTAGAGCGTAAGATCACTTATATAATGCGCATATCAGAAGATGACAGGCTATTAATACATACAAAAAACTTTATAATATCATTGAGGTTGATTTTTCTAAAAAGTAATTCTTTTGCAATCAATATATAGATTGTACCATTGCATCGCAATACCAAGTATTCGAGTATTGATCATTAAAAACAAATTAATAAATATCTAATTAATATGATTTTAATATTTTATTATTATATTAAATTAGCAAGTTTTGAAGCAGAGCATATAATATTTTAACCAAGTATCTGAACATATAAGAATATTTTTCCCCAAATATTAAACAATTGTTTTTAATTACATTACGATAAAATACAGCTACAAACGACATATATAAAAAACACATTTGTTCGACATATTTTAAATTTTAACAAACCAAATTGATCATTAAGTAAAAAAAAATCTTTTATAGTTTTAACAATTGTTTTACATAGAATGGTATAATTGGAAAATGCATGTACTTTAAAATTAAATATTTTAAAATACATTATATTCAAAAGGAATAAATGATTTCCATAAGACAGTGATAACGTATTTATAGTGGAGTTGAGAAAAATTAATAATACAGTAAGCAACACTTTGTTTTCATAGGTAAACATATTATAGCAGGAACGTTCCTTTTTCGGATTTTGACTCGTATAGTGAAACATATTCAAAAATACACATAATATATGTACACAAGTTTTAAAAATGATATAGGAGGTTAAGCGAGATTCTACTATATAGGGATTTTCCCAATTTTGAGTCTCAAGTTATTCTAGTTATTGCATTTAACATTGATTAACAATTTGTTCATAAATCAAGATAATTTTCACGAAAAAAATCATTTTCAATATGATTTAAGCATTCTTTCATATGTTTGCTTGTTATCATTTTTTTTGTCATGAACTTATTTAATTTCATTTCATCTACGTTGTTAACAAGGTTTTGTAATTCTTCTACTGAAAAAGCATTATCTTCTGCATTTATTGACAATTTTTATCGGTATTAACTAATAAATATACTATTGTGATCTACGTGAAAATTAGATCAATCAAACAATAAATAGTATTATATCTATCATTGTACGTCTATTGGCACTAGTTGTATTTGTTAGGAAGTATTTAACGCGCTTCTACTTCAGGAATTATGTTTTAACAGTAGTTTAATTTCACTTAAGTAATTATTTACGTAATTATATAAATGATTTAATTGTAAAAATATAAGTTGTACAATTTGTACATTTTCTTGCAGTTTATTTGGTATTTATTCTTTCTATTAGTAAATAAATGAATAAATACTAAATACTAATTTATCTACTGCATATCTATTTGTTTCTTTACTATCATGCGGAATAATTAAGTACTTAGGAGTAGAATTTGACAATAATCTCCTCAAAAGAAAAGCGTTGATACTAGCAATTCAATTCTTCCATAATTTCTGAAAAAATAGAATTAATTACTGCTGGATAGAGGTTATACTCGTTTACAAACATTTTTTGTTATAACTTCAGAACATTCGTGCGTGTTAGTTATATTTATTTTTTCTTTACATCTTTAAAAATTGAAAACTTTAATCATAATTACATTTACTGTGTAATAAAATAAAAATTCTAAAATGAATTTTAGAAGTCTAGGTCACGTACATTGTATCTCAAGTTAAAGACAAAAACAGATTTTCGCTATCATGTATATAAAACAGGTATATACACAATAAATACGTTAATAAAGAAAAACATTCATTTCTATATTCTAATACTATAATATAACCAAAAGACCGTCTATTGAAAGCCCGACGTTCGAAATCCCGAGTGTATTGAAATCCCGACTACCATAATCCCGACAATTGAAATCCTTCTTTATTATAATTTCTATCGACCTAGGTCGATGGCTCTTTTGCCCGATTATTAATTGTTGTTATTTATTCTTAATAACAATAAATAATATTAATTAATATTGTATTTTTTTTTCGTTGACTTATTCATTATAAAACTTAAGAATAAGAAAAATTCTATAATAAAATTAGTTTATGTTATTAACAATAAATAGCAACAATTAATGATCTTATTAAGTTTTAGATTGTCGGGATTTCGATATAGTCGAGATTTTGATTGTCGGGATTATGGTAGTCGGGATTTTGACATAGTCGGGATTTCGATATAGTCGGGATTGCGAACGTCGGGATTTCGAACGTCAGAATTTCAATATACTCGGGATTTCGGTTATCGGGCTTGCGATTGCCACCGGATGTACTAGAAACAAATTTTAGACGAACGATATTGACATTATAAAATTATTAATAAATGTATGGATATGATTTATTTTATCTTAACATAATAATGTCTTCAATTAACTAAGAAATAATGTAATCGAAACATACAATGTTCTTATATGTCTACTAAATTCCTTAACACTTTCAGTTAAGACAGTGGCAGATCGGTGAACAAACAGGTCAGACTGCAAAGAAATTGGATAATAAACATTTTTATGTTAAGATAAAGAACACTCTACCGACAGATTGACGTTACATTTAGCAGCTTTAACGAAGAATTAGGATAGTAAACATTGGACAAATATGATCGTTAATCGATTCAAATATTATTTTTTTAATTAAATTGAAAATAATTAGATCTGTGATTCTAAATTACTTCATAAAATCCCAACATTCTCTAAACTTTGGTATGCGAAACTAAACGTTTCCCGACAACTGAAGCTGCGTGTGCTTGAGCCAATGCGGTTTTGGAACTAGTTAAGCGAATAGTTAGATAGTTCACAAGCTGAGACGAAGCTTGCCACGTGAGCATGTATGTATGTATATACTCTATGTGTGTTGGGTGTACGGGATACACGGGTGGATGGATTTAGTCGCACTAAATTTTCCATAACAAAGGGATGATGTATGCGGAATTGGAGCAGCGGCTCCTGTTTATTGTGGATTATTAATAAACGGGATTTAGTGGTTTAACGGGTGCGTTTAAATAATAGAACTTCAGGCGAACGCAGGCAGCATCAGCAGCACCACCGGATTAGTTAATATTTATATGAACTTCATGCGAATTCCATTTGGCAAAATTAGTCTCGGGAAATTTAATTTGATTTTTCTTTAGTTCCAGGAAACTTGGCGTTTACCTTGTGACTTTCAACAAGCGGAAAGTTATTTTATCATTTTTTTTTGGGTTCTATAGAAAGTTAGACGAAGGAAATCTAATTTCATACATATTGTGTATTGTGTTACTACTGAAAGTTTGCTGAACGGATATGCGCGATGGGTCGGTCGGATGGTATTTTGTTTCACTTAGGCTCGGTACATGCTCAGATTATGTTCCAAGTTCGTAAACACGTTCGGATACTGCGTTGATTTAAGTCGTTACCAACTTTTCCAATTAGGGCAAATATTAATAATCATAAAACAATGGAATATGGATTTTCAGTTTTCCATTCAATTCTTAAACTCAACTTAGTTTTTCATTTCATACCATTGAAATTGATCTAAATATTACTTCAAATTGCTTAGACAGAAGTAATCCATTTTTTTAAGATACTTCAATAATTCTTTTAGAAAAGATATACTCAAATTATATAGGCTACTAAATACTATGGAGGTGTAGTTTCAGTTAATGTTGTTTCTGATAATGAAGCTTCGACGTAATTGTCCGAAAACATTGTTAATTCTTAAAACATAGTCACTAAAAAATATTTCAATTGAATTTGTACAAGAATAATAAAATAAGAACCAAGAAATTAGATCAATAAGTTTTGACAATGTCGATACAGAGGATATTAAAAATTGAATGCAAAAGCTGATGGTTTTTCAGTTTCTAGTTATAAACAAAGACAAAGAATATTAAGACAAAATTAAAGAAGATTATGACTAAAAAGGTTCTTAAATTACATTGAAATACATTTTAATTTTGTTGATGCAGATTTAGGAAAAAGTGTTAATTTTAAGCGATCAGTGTTAATGGATAAGAAATTGTTATATGAAAGAATAAAATCAATTTTAGACATATATGTGACTTTAATTTGTATATAAGTTGACATTTTACTTAATAAAAGTTTTGTTCATGTATGCATATTCTGACTATAGTATTTTTTTTACCTCTAAAAACGAAATTTCGCTTAACGAAGTAATTGTGTGGAACGCAACCCATTCGTTAATCGATTACTGTTTTGTGTTTTTGTGTTTCATACATAGTTCTAGGATGTTGACTTTTTATTCTACAATTTTGTGGAATGTTTTTCGATGTGTATTTTCCATACGGTGTGATCCATTTAACCGTCATGTTTGCATCTGTTGAACATGGCGGCTGTATGTATTTTCCACAATATTTATTGCAGATCGATCATTTTTTGCAATCAACTATAACATGTACAAAGTATACATTTTGTTCAAACCGAAGCAAAATGAGACATGTACATTATTTGTAATTAAATTTGACTGTTCAAAACTTTTATTAAATTGATATTTTGGTTCACACTTAATATTTCTTTTATATATTATTATAAAATAGTGTTTAAATAAAAATAATAGTAAACATTATTTCAAGCACATTTTAACCTTAATATAAAGTGCATCACACTTATTATTTTTAACTTTTACAAGCTGATCTCAGATTCATATTTACATTTACCAACCAAACTGGTAAATGCATATATAATATAAAACAAATACCGTTATTGATATTATTTTAAAATTAGATATTTTTTTACTATTTAGTCAAATAGAAATATGAATTCAAATATTGTAGAAAAAAAATAGAATGGTACTTAGAAAATGAAATATTTGAATACAATGAAAAGTAATCTTACTAATTAACAAAATTAACTAGTTTATTATGATTTTTAATGATATATTTTTTTAATTGTCAAAATATTTGAAAGACTGGTCCAAAATGGGACAATGAAAATTGTTAAATAAATATTTTATACTTTAATGTAACGTTCATGTTATAATATTTCATAATTAAACTCATATCCCTTTTTTAGTTATTGAGATTCGAACTAGAAACTTTTGTGTCGGATTTATAGTAAAAAAAAGTATATGAGATATAGGCAACCACAGTTGTTGAAATCTAATTTTCCTCAACTAGACGAAATTGAATTATATATTGGCACTTAGTTTTGTGAATATTTTTTCTATATAATAATCCCACATTTTAATTTAAAATATTAATGTCGAATATTAGTAATTTTTTTTTAAAGAGATTTATATCAATTTTATTTATTGATATAAATATGTCCGGCCCTATTTCTACCCCTTTCGGGTTTAACAGCCACCACAAATTTTTGTTGATTTTTCGGAATTGAACCAACGACCTTTCGTATCAAATTTTCGTGATACAGGCGACCATAATTAGTAAAATTGCAAAAATTCTAAAGGACAGAAACAAAACCGAGCGAATAACAAATGGAAATGGAACTTTGGATAATTGGGCCAGCCGCTTAATCGGGACAAATATACTAGTCCCGATTAAACGGAACAAACACAATAATAATTGTTTTTCACTTTTTGTATTATGTTTATTTTATTATTATGTATTATTATTGCTAATTTACATGGATGGAAAAACTGCAATCAATTCCTTTATATTCTATTGTACAATAAATTATGTTTATTATTATTTTAAATTAGTTAACTCTAATTTAATAATTAACGTTTAAAGCAGACGTTAATTTTCATTAAAAGTCGTACGTTTGAGCAAGAGATAAAGATGTTCAATGGCCTAGATAACTGGGAGATTACGTTTTACAGACTTTTGTGTAATCCGGCGTAACGTGAAATATGTAAAGGCAAAGTTATATAAAATATCTAAAGGAAGCCAATTGTAATTATTGTGCACTGAACTTTAAACCAGAAAATCTGGAACAATTATATTAAAATGCAAGCCACTAGTATTAATTATACTATTTTCTACAAATTACTTAATTTACAAAAAAAACTAATGAGCAAATAAAATCATCTTTTATTAATTGATCTTGCTACACTTAGAGAATATAGATGTAATGTTCAATGAAAAATGGGTTTCCGCCAATATCCCGGACAAATCAAGAAACAAATTGAATTTATTTAATGAAATTTTCAAAGAAATTTATAAAGTAGTAGTTTTTTTTTAGAAAAATTATTCTAGTTCATTTTAATTAAATAATGTTGTATAAATGTTGGGTATTTTCTAAAAATAGTTTTCATATTATTATTTTGAATATTAATTATATAAAACCGAATAACATTGAATCTAAATTTTAAAATATTAAAAGAAAAAATTATCTTTATATGCAACTATTTTTTTACTTGATTGCTATTGACAATATAACCGATACGAAAGTTCATGAATTGAACTTTGCTGTAAACCAATACAAAAATCTAACAAGAGCGAGTCACGACAGGATGTAAATCATCGGGATCATTCATCTCGCTAAGTGTTAGGATCGATCGATAAGTTCCAATTTCCGAAGCCGAAATAGGGTAGTAAGAAGATGGAAAAAAACTTGTTAGACAAACAAGTAAAAAATGGTGTTTCTTAACTGAACAGAAAATGCCTATTTTATAGATTACTCGTGTTTCGAGTGCAATATTTTCATTATTATTAACTATTCTTCGCAAAGTACGAGTAATTGTATCCGCCAATATACCGGACTGTTTGAAACCGTTCCAAAATTTCCAGATTTTTACTTGTATAGTGAAACAATTGAAGAAAATGATGTAGCAGGCACACAATCCGGGACTTCTGTTCTCATCGTCACTCGTTATGCGAAACGTCGCTCGTTAAGCGAATCATTTTTCTTACAATTCATTTAAGTGAAATGCTCGTTAAGAGAGGTTCCACTGTATATACAAAAATATAAACTGAGACCGATCTATTGCGAATTATTGAAGCCAAACTATATCAGGAGATTATGATTTCTTTATTTCAAATAAATTGAAAAAATATATAAATAATATCTAAAAACGAAACAAAATTGCTTAAAACTTAGCAACTATCATTGCATACATAAGATGCATGATTCTTGCAAGTTTTTATTTTAAATATTTATTTGTATTTAATTTAATTATATTGAAATCAATTGTTTCATACAAGTACCCTTTAATAATAATATATTCAGAACGTAAACTTTCTTTGAAATACAATCCATTAATTTAAGTGATTTGGGTTGCGTACATTAACCTAATGAAAATTCAAATCCTTACGTAGAACCAATATGCATGATGGAAGTCGAGATAGAATTGATGATTATTTTATTATTTCTTAAGAAGACCAGTATGTCTTTTGAATAATAATTCTTAAATTTGATTGCTCTGTGTATGTAATGAATATTTTATATATTCTTTTTCCAGATTAAGTAATAACTATCAATGAAACATTGATGTTAAATTAATTAACGCAGATCACATTTTTTTTAACAATATAAAACTATCCAGAAATTGTCAAATTAAAATATATCTGGTTTTGTTAAATAATATTATTTGTATTAAAATCAAACATGTTTGAAATTAGAGAATTTAGTTTTAAACTTCATGGTATGTTTAACTTCTTGATGTAAACAAAACAAATAGGGTCGAAAATATTTAAGTAAAGATATCATGAAACAACTAATATAATCAATAAATTGTTCTTCTTTCTCCCACGCCTTCCAACATCACTTAGATTACGCCTAAGCGCAATTTCACCAACTACTGTTTTGTTGTTATACTAACTCTAATAAAGTTAGTTACTGTTACTAGAATGGTGTCGACAAAGCGTAACAAAAAGTTACAATTTTCAAACCGGCGCTTCGGAGTTTCAGCACACGAATCATAGTAGAAATCATTAATAAATAATATTTCACCATGAAGTCTTACTGCTCTATCCTAATTTTTCAAATTGTGTGAATTTGGTTGCGTGTATTCTTATTGCTTTAATGCTTCTTTATTTTCTTGAGTAAATAAAGAAGTTATAAAACTCTTGTAAATGATAAACAACAATGATGAAACATGTCATATAATTGTGAATATGTTAAAATCAATATATTTATTCTGAGTTTCTTATTGCACATTGCGATGATCTGTATTTTGTTTGTCAATGGCTTAAGTAAATTAAACAAGTCATAAAACATTTGTTGATGATGAATAAACATAGGAAAAATATTATATAAATCATGACATAATTAAGTCATATATTCATTGAATTACTTATAATAATTTGTTAATCTTTTGTTACTTTAACAGTAAATACCAGTAGCTGGATGCGGTAAGAAGCAAATAGAAAAATGGACGATTGAATCGTATCTGACCGTGTGGTATTTCTGGTCTATTGTTATCGTTTACGAACGATAATGGTTTGGATGACCTAAATTTGCTGGTTACCTTAAAGTGGAAAGGCCTTTCTGTCGCTGATAGCACGAGAGCGCGCAATTCTTCAGGAACACTTTGATATACATCTTTAAATCAGACTTAAGTAGTTAGTTTCACTGCTTAGATTGGATTAAATCGGCGGCTGAAAAGATAGGTTAAGCGGCGCGTCACGCAGCGCTGTCCAAAACTAAAATCAGCTGTTTTCGAGCATGTAAATATCACGCACGCTGCGTTGTCAGATGTGGAGAGAGTATAAAAAATAATACGTAAGCTGTGCTGAGCATTGATTTTTTACGTGAAATCTTCAGCAAATGCGACTGTTGATTTATATATCTTGAATTCAATTGTAGTCTGTTACGTACACACTATTTGTGATTTGAAACTTAAATGTAAGTCAGGATTACCAACTATTGATATGGTAAAATGCATTTGAAATTATTTGTTTTGTCAGGTGTAGTGTGGATGTAACTTTAGGTGGAAGTTGACAAAAAATGTTTATAAATGTTTGTAACTCGTTTTCACTAGTCGCTTATGAAATCTACAACAAAATGAAGTTTCTTTGAAGCTTGTTTCGGATGTCATTAATGATATTTGATTATGATCGTTTTCGCGTCTCTACTGAACATTGGTAATCGATCATTTGTTAGTGTTTTTCTCGGTTGGTGTATGGGCTTTCGATTGTTTTTGATGTAGAGAAGGCACAGAGGCGTATTATCCTGGTTTCTGGTTTTTTCTGCTGCGATGCGGCAACTGCGTCCTGCGGAGTTCGCAGCCGCAATCGCACCGCCGCGGCCTTCTCTGTTTGTTGCTGCCGCCCCTGGTTCGTGTGCAAGAGTGAGAGCGCAACAGCGTGGCCAGTACGCAAATGCAACATGTGTTTGGTGTCATATCGATCTGTCAAAAAGCCTGAACGTATTGGTTCATACACATGCACACACAGATAGATGTATGTATGTATATATTATATTTACATGTATGCTGAATGTACACACGTAGCGCAAACAATTTTTTCTTGTGGTCTTCGGTCCGATAAGAAAGGTAGGTGTGGATGTGTGGGCGAGAAGGGTTTCACCGCGGTGCCTAGTTCCTTCTATCAATCGGTCCAAGGGTTCTGGTATTCTACGTAAGTAGTACGCGCGTTCAGAGCGGACGAGGGTGGTTTTGCTGGGTGTGCGTGTGTGTACATGCTGTATATGTGTGTCAGCGAGCGTTGAGGGGGGTTGCTTCCGGATGTGGAGGTAGAGTGCGCGCGACTCGCGATCTTGGCGAAGACCCCGGGTGGGCAGAAACCAACCATCCTCCTCTCGTTCGTCATCCAGAACTACCCTGAGTGCGGTCCCGCATCGTCCCAGAGGCACAACCTCCGCAGCACACTTCATCTCTCATCCACCGAGCGAAGCAGGAGCACCCTCCAAACTCCTCCAGCGTCCTCACCTGCAGCAGAGGTATTCGAATCTTCGAGGTTGAGGGGTGGCGTGCGGCCGTCCGTGACGATATGGCTTAATTTGAAAAGAGCGCGCGCGTGTCCGGCAAACACCACTTTCAAAAGCTAGTGCGGAAAACCCGGGCCTTCTGTTTCCGGTCCGCCGGCGGCGAACATCCCCTGGTGTAACAACCACCCATCGCTCTCCGTGGAGTCAGTAACGTGATGAAACGCGACCGTGATCCTACCATGAAGAAGTTCACGATCAAAGGAGTTCTCGACAACTTTCGCACTTCCGTTGCTCAGCAGGCCCGCGCCGACCAGGAGATCCAGGAGACCCTCAGGCCGGAGCACTTCCAAGTCAAAAGGGTGAGTCTTACAAACACTTTGCTCTGGACTCGCCTTTAAACTTTATCGCTCTGAGTTTGATAAACCCATTACAACAAGAAACCAATTCTTATAGGAAAGATCACAAACAACAAAAAAGTTAATTAGATTTAAATTCCAAACTATTTAATTCTAAATCTATTAATATAAATTAAACCTTCATATTTAAAACTATTTTAAACTCAATAGATTAAGAAACAAATCCTTATTGGAAATATATTTCAATAACAACAAAATTTGGAATATAGCAGCTAGTTATTGAATTTAAGCTGTTTAAAAGTGGGAGTGTACTACTAATGTTTTCAAGTTCTTTATTAACTTGTTTAAACATAATTCAAGGACTTTTTATTACACGTACTAATTTATTTGTCGGTAGAAACTTATTTATCCTAAATAAGTTTCTCATTTGCGGATTTCTTTTTCTTAAAGCTATTTCCTATCTTTTCCAATTGTCGATTGCATGAATAAAACGACTATTTATATCGAGCAGATTGGATAAAGTTAGTTAAGGAATTGATTACTTAAGGGATGAGTTTCTAGTCTTTTCAAGTATCGGTTGCATGAATAAAACAACGATTTTAGAGCTGGATAGAAATGATGAGTTATCCAAATTCTAAAAATGTTTTATCATTTGTGATAATTTATTTATAATATATCCATTTGATTTGATAAATTTATTAACTTACATTTTTGAAGATTCTTTTCGCGTTATCGACCTATTTTTCGTGGACATTTAAATGTTATTTCCATTTCGAAAATATACATTTTATGAACAACTGGAAGATTTTAATTATATTTATATTAAATAAGAAATAACTGTTAAGTGTAGACTTGTTTTCAAATACTTCAGCAAGATCTATTTCCTAATTATCATTAATGTGTATGATTTTTTTTGTTTGCCTAAATATATATTGATCTTTTTACTTATTTTCATAAGTATATATCATTTATTCTAACATACATGACAATCTCACAAAGATGAAAGAACATTTTGAGATTGCATAAAAAGGTCAAAAATAACAAGCTGAAAATAAAAATATATGAAACCATTTATACCTTCATACTTCGCAATCGTATATCATGACTTTTTATTTCACATGTCTAATGAACGCATTTCTTTGACGTATAATTTCAACTCTTGTCTTAAGTTAATTTTTGATTTTTTCTCGGTCAGTCTACTCTTATTTTTATCTTCTTTTAACAATAAATTATATCAACTTGTCTTCAAAATAAGTTAACTGATTTTTCTTACCCGAAATATCATTTTACTGAAAGTTAATCATCTTTTAACAATCTTCTGCAGGTTTATTAATAAGAATTACTGGACCTATCCAAGTAACGATTTATAACTAGTTTATATCGAGCAGGTTAGAGGATTTTACTTATATTTCTACAAACATATTATGACAACTTATATTTATCTTTTTTTTTATGAAATGTTTTGGGAATGTATTATAATTTTAGGTTTGTCTTGTACATATCGCTGACATTATTTACATTATATTATGAAATATCGAACATCGAGTAATACCAATTCAAAATCTATTCTATCTTTACATAGATCTGCAGATCTTCCAATGCTTTATTTGATAAATATTCATTGGCGAATAAAACGACAATTAATCATCGTGTAAATTGGATAAATTTACTTGCTACAAAGTCGCTGTTATTCATCACTTATTGCGTATATTTTTATTGAGTTTGAATTTACCTTAAAACATATTCGAGCTTCAAATTTATAACTATCACAAAATGTATTTTTAGATTCATTTGAAACTGAAAATAATATACTAATAAAACATAATTTTTCACATGGATTTAATGGATTGAACAATTTCCTTTATAAAAATTTGACAGCATGGAAATATGAAATCTTTAATTATTTTTTTTGGTGGTGGATGTCTCGTCGACACATGACAGGGTCCCCCTTGATCATTAAATTTAGCTGTTCCGATTACACCGTATCAATGGTTTTCCGTCTCTCGCATGAAGCCCAGGCTCTCACTTTATCGCGCGATTAATAATAATTGCATGACCTTCGAGCGTGTGCTGCTGCTTTTCAAGTCAGCGATACACAAAACACACACACCAAAATTTCGATTGTCCCAATTTGCACATAATCTACAAATACGGTTACACCAGTTTCTTGCATGCCTTCATTATTATCATTAATTTAATAAATTACATTTGAAGTCATTACTCTTTGTCATCATTTGAATATAATTTATTTTATTAATAAACATGAAAACATCGAGTTCACTTCACATGTAAATAAATTTGTCTCATTGCTTTATATATAAACATATTTCTAAGACATACCCAATTTGTTTTTTGTGTTTTTTATTGATTTTATGTAAATTAATTTAATATATTTTTTGTATATTACTTTGTTGAAATTACTTCGTTAAGGGAAACTTCATTTTTAGATGTGTATAATACGTTCATTCGTAAAGAAAATGAAAAGGTTTTTTTCTAACAAAGAACAGTTTTATGAAATATATTTAAATAAACTTGCAAATAATAAAAAATAATTTTGCAAATTATTATTTTTTCTATAATACTACTTAATTTATTTGGTTCTTTGTGTCATAACGTATTTTCTACAAGGTATTAAACGAAAGTAATTAATGCATTGATTTGTTATGATCTAGAATAATCTGTTAATTTACATATTTCTTAGTGTAATCATAAAATCATTTACATCACACCTTATATATAAAATTGACATTGATTAATTAATACAAAATGTTTACTTTATAATATATATTTTGGTTTACATTTTTTAACACTTTTCTTAACGTTACAATTTCTTCACAATTTTTTGCAATTGCAACATTTCAGTTCAGAATTAGTTCATAATTCAATGCATTTAATTACTGTGCAAATATTCAACATGTGCAATATTACTATTATTAAATCTACGAATTTAGAAAACTCAAGTATAGTTTTCCAAATTAATTATATATGATTCTGGGATAAATTAACTTTTATTTTATTGTTGATTTTCTTACCTTTGATCTATTATTCTATTTGATTTAGTTTTCATCCAATTTTTGTTAAATAAATGTAAATTAATTGTAACTAATGCATACATTTTTAATTAAAAAATCCACTTTTCACTTTATTTTATATGAAGTTAAGTTTAAAGCATTGTAAAATATTCTGATTAAATCTGGAGGATGCATTAAACTAGTTCCAAAGTACAGGGTATTAAATTGAAGTAATCCTGCATATCAAATTCATATAATCCAAGTTTAATCGATTTCTACGTTCCGAGATTAGTTTTAAAGTCTCTATAATTAACACGAGATTATCGAATATAATGGACTTTATTTTGTATTGTGTATCTTCCAAATACTAACGTACGTACTTCACTACTAATACTCATAAATAAAAAAAGTAATATATTGTCGAACATAATACTTTGTTCGTAAACCGAAAACCATTATAATCTAAGTATATGCCAGTGCTATAGGAGAATCGAAATTATTTATGTTCGAAATACGAAACGTTTGTAGTCGATAAACAAATTGTTTGGGAACAGAGTGATTCTAAAATCGATGCTGCACCGTATATTTTTCAGCAATGAACTAATACTGTACTAGTTAATAACATTAATGCAACATTTCCATATATTTTTTATAAAGTTAAGAAAGAACATCAAACCAGACATTTGCTACATAATATATTAGAGAACTCATCATAATCCAGAGATGACATCAGAAAACAGGCGTATATATTTTCTTATTAAAAATTGACGATAAAAATCAAAATATTTAAATAGTAATAACAAATTTGGATAAAAAAAAGTAGTTAAGTTTTCTTTCATCAAGATAATACTTAATTTAATGCTATTTCAGCGAAAAGTTGTAAAATAAAGAAATTGTACGTAATTTCAAACTAAAATTCTTGTTTACGTCATTTACTTAGCCAATTAACGACGTACTGAAATGCAATTTAATTTACTTTCATACTATAAACTCTCTTCCAACATAAAGTGCGAAACGGGATTAAACTTGTGCACATTCCTGTTGCAAAACATTAAATTGCTTTCCAAGCGTATACATAAAATCATGCAAGCATGTCTCATATAATTACGTCATATCACATATGAATTTCGTCTTTAAATGTCAAGATGTCTCTTAATAAAGGAAAAACACAATATATGCAACAAAAAAAAAAACATAAAATTGAAGGTGTATCATTATTGTTACTCATGACTAACGCGTTTGACTCATCTCTATTGCATTAATAAGCGAAACTAAACACATGATCAAATTAGTATGTATGCATTTGCACACCTTGTTTCTTTTTTTTTATCTAAATGATATAATAGTTGCTTTTATACTTTATAATTACGTTTGCAAACAATGTATTTACTTAAACGGTTGTTTATAATGCACATTTTCTAAGATTTTCTAATTATTGTTTATACGAGAAATTTCATTTTTTTTTAACTAAAGATATACAAATTGCAATTGCAAGTAAACGTTAATAATTCTGTATTTGTTTGTGTTCTCTTTCACAAGTTTTAGATTATGAAAGTTTAACGTTAAACCTCACGATTTTAATGAGTTGTTGTAATATAGATTTCTTTGTAAATTATGTCTGTTACAATATGAATAGGTAATAAATAATGAAATCTGCTACTAATGATGAAGTTCGTTTTAGTTTCTTGTATAACTGTGATATTATTACCTTGTAACTTTTCATTGCTTTATTTGATTAAAATCAAGTAATTAACAATTATAAGTCAATTCATGTTTTGTAATATAGTTGTTTTATGATTAATTTTACTAAATGAGTTAGTAATAGTAAATTTCCTTATGGTTTATTATATAAGTGGTAGATTGTAAAATTGTATCATTTAACCACATGAATTTAATAGATTAAACTTGTTATTACAATCAATAAAGTATTTTAATAATGTTGTTTTTCCTTTTAGTCTAATAAAAAGTAGTTTATTGTTTGGTTGTAGATTTTAATTACTTATCTCATTTTATATAACATAGATTTTCTATTTTTTTTTTAAACTAATTAAAATATAATTAAATTACATTTGAAAGAAATGAATAATAAAGAATTTTTATTCGATTTTGATTAATAGTTTGGTTTGGAAATAAAAAAAACTAAATTTAAATTGACAAAATAAATAAATACTAAAGTATCGGTACAAAACAAAATAAGTTTTTATACAATGAACTATGTTTTTTTGTAAATTTATTCAATCTAATTCATTTGATCAGTTTATTTTTTATTCGGTTTTAAAATCTTCGATTAGTCATCAGGTTTCAAAAAGTTTCGCATATTGTCAGAATCGATTACCGGCAGTATGCGATTATTAACCCTTAAATGCATGATTTGTTTTAATTTTGAAAAATATTATGTTTTTCGTTATGCAACATTGTGCACAAATAGACTTTTATAAAGTTATTGATGAAACTTTTTGAAACAATTATTTATTTTGTTAAAATACAAAACCTCGTTACATTTTTCGCATATTCCATCTGTGAATCCATTATATCTTGGAAATTTGCACCTGGATCTTTTCTCTGCGAATATTGGCTAATGCGCAATTTGATCAGTTCGTACTTCTTTTGGAGGTACATGTTGAGCATGGGCTCTACGCCTTTTGGACTGAATATACACGAATATACAGGTTTAGTTGTGCCTTTGATCATAGCAGTGCATAAACACTATGCAGCTTCATTTCTAAATGTTGATTGTTCTTTTTGGGGTCATAACTCTTTTATAGAGAAGCCATGCATTTAACATACATAGATCAAGTAAATGTTGAAAACGCATATTTACTACTTTCTATTTGAATTCTATACCGTCTTATAAAACTGCTGGAGAATTTTACGTAGATGTTCAATCAAAGGTCGAAGCTTATGTAGTCTGTCATGATTCGGATGATCTCTGTATTTGGCATTATCATTGTAATGAATGTTTTGTATAATTTTATCAAATTTATTGAGAGGCATGGTGTTTCTAATCAGATCATAACCTATCTATCTACCTATCTACGTTGCAATAAGATCTAATACTTGGTAAATATATCACAGACATGTTATAACAAATTTACTTGTTAGTTTTATTTTTTGATGGCAAATAAGTTGCTTTCTTCAAAAAATTTGTCGAACACTCCATCAGCGAAAAAGTAACTGAAGAAATTGTAAGTAGTTTCTAGGGTCAAAACTTCTGTTGTAAGATCAATGTTACCATGTAATGTCAACTAGAGGTCATTTAGTAGAATATTTTGCTTTTTCCAAATCAAATTTCTTTTGTTTAATTTTTTATTAGACATCTCTTGATAACAACATTAATTCTCTTGTATTTAATTACTTTCATAATTTTCCATTTCTTCTTCCCGGGTCTCATTTTGAACTTCTTCATAAAATTCTTCTGGATCGCTTGACACATATAGTTTGGATCTGCAATACTATTCGAATTGGAAAACCCGTCTTCCGTCTTTACTGTTTCAAATTTCAGCTAATTCTTCGTCAGTCAATGGCCGCTTGCGATGCATCTGCATTCAATTTTTTTGATCTTTCAAAGCACAACGATCAAATAGTTTTTGCTAACTAACAAGTTAAGGGTTTAAGGGTTAAATTAAATTGATTATAAAATTATAATCAATAATTTAATCAATACAATTGCTATGAAAGCTTATAATAATCCTCTGATTATCTTAACGTCGAGTTATATAGACTTAATATAAGAAAGCTTATGCGTTTGCATAATTGCTAATTTTACCGAGGCCGACGCTGTCGCGGTTGACGCTAGCGTCTGTTAAGCTCTAATGAGTCTAAGGGATTTACCTCACGGACCGCAATTTTAAAAGAAGGAAAAAAGCACGATCTCTTTAGAATTTTCTTTTTTTTCTTTTACAGTTTCTTTTTTGCGTTTATCTCCTGCGTTGGTCTTTGAATAGTTAACGATCTGGTCGGAAGAAAATCATTATTAATGCAGACGAAATTCGACGATGATGACGTGCGTAATAAAATCAAACAATTTTAGGGTTCGCTCGAGAACCTCTCCATGCTGGGCGGAGGCAGAAGTAGGAGAATGCGAAGCAATTTCAGTACTCATCATTTATTCATCAGGTTATTCGAAATCTTTTTTTGGTTACGGCTGAAATATTCATGCTGCAAAAGTATCTCAGTTCAAACATTCATGCAACCAAAGAATCGGACAATTGTTCCTCATCAATAATTTTCTATCATTATTGACTTAATTTGGATTTATTCTAATTTATTTTTCTTTATATACTTAGACACTATTATTATCAATTAAGTATTTATACAAAATATGAAAAACGATGATAATACATTTATCAAAACAGATTTGTTTCCAATTCATCTGTATATTTCATAGAAGTATTCTAATTTAATCTTTAATTGTTTGTAAACTAAATTGTTGATGGATTTTGTCAACAATGAAAATATTTTTTTCTTGTATTTGTAGAAACTTTAAACTTTTCGATTTGTTTGAATAGTTGCTTTCATTTGCTTTTCTCTTGCGGAAAGTTTGTCATAGTTTATATTGCATAGAATCGATAATAAAGTTGGGTGGTCAAAGTAAATTCAGTGGTTAACCCATTTTGTGCATTTCACAAGCAAATGGACAGTGTCCACATATATTTCACGACTAGATACTGAAGTTCAGCAACTACCAGTACTTATGCAAATATAAAGCAAAAAATACTTATAATAAAAATAGTTTATACTATTTGTTTCGAATTTATTTTGTTTTTTCTCAAATAAAATCTAATTGAACTGTACTATAGTGAATCCGCACTGATCCAAGTCGTTCTATGCTGTATTTACGTACTTACATTAGGGATGTTTGAGACATACCCTACTATGTTTATAAGTCAGTTTATAAGGATCTAAGCCAGTCTTGATCCAGATTTGTGCGAAGCAAGAGGTGGATTTTGTTTTAATCGCACGCTGCGTTAATTAAGAGTTATGCGAGGATGGAATAAATTTCATGGTGAACAGTTCTTGTAATTTTCGTGATGCCTCCAACGAACTGTACTGTAATCATTGCGCTCCTAAATATGCGTGAATGGGAGCCACGTACCCACGTATGCATTCTTTATGAGGCCCGGTAAATACTCTTTCATATTGATTTACGTAATATTAAATTTGTCGAAGCGAGAAAAATACAAATGACATGTTATGTAATCAAATGAAACGTCCATTGATTACATACATTGTATATTGTTCCTTTAATTAAAAATTTCTATATCTATACAAAATAATTAAAAGCGAAATGTGTAGTATTTAATATTGAAATGTAATTTTGCAAATTATAACCATAATATGTTGTGGTTCTTTAAAATTTAAGATAATAGAAAGTAAAATTTATTACTGAAAAAGACAGTTATTGGGTTGTTACACAAGTTCGTTCGCATTTTGGTGTGCACATGTTAGGTGGAAGCGGATTTTTGATAATGATATTTGAAGTGTACAGATGTGGCTACATTTTTGTGCAAAATGTAATTTATTCTGCTAGCTAGTTTGTGACCTTGTGTAGGGTGAAATAGAAGAAAAAAAAAAGATTTTTTGAAATTTCATGCTGTGTTATTTTCGAAAAGAAAAAACGCAACTCAAGGTTTTTTTGAAAAAAAAAGGTTGAAAATACGAACGTACTTATGTAACAACCCAATAATGAAATTAAAAATTTAAAAAACAATATTTTATCAAATAAATGTATGGGTGTTTGTTTCATAAACTTAACTTTACTTTTATGAATATTGTTTTAATTCTATAATATACTTATTAATTTATTATCAATAAAAGCAATATATATATGAGATGTATTCATAGTATGGCTTTGATCAATACGGATTCACTATAGTCCGGTTTGAAAATATGAAACCAAAAAGTTCAGTCGATTTCGTTTTTTTCTTTCTTTCTGCAAATAACATTTATTTTTGTGTTACGTTTCCATGAAACATAAATAAATAAACGAAATGCGAATGAAATTTTTGCTTTACAATTTGTTCAAATAAAGGGCTCCGTGGAATTTAACTCTCTCGACAAATAAAAAAAATAACAACAGCAATGAATGTACGCAAATATTTATTCGTCGAGCGCAAAATTGCAATTCGCCGTCGAGTCGGCAACGCAGTTTTCCCGTTTTATGCATATTAAAATTTAATTGACATAACTTTGTTGACTATACGAAATAATTAATACGGATCTATATACAATTTTGCATCCCATACTGTTTTTTGTGTGTGATCCCTTTTTAATAACGTTCAAATTTCAATCTAGTTGCAAATGCGCGTTGTTTTGTTATGTTATAGCTACAGCATTAAATTGCAATATTCTTGCACATGTGATTTTTATGCAATTTATGTAGCTTTCATATTTCTCCACATTCTGGCTAAATGAGCACAAGCTCACATGTACGCCACCCCTTAAAAATAACTCTATGTATATGAATCTACACTTAATAAATACTTTTTAAACTTCAAACTCCACATGGAATTACTTATTTAACGGATGGATTTTATCGAGTCGGTTAAAATGAACGAATGAACGAAACAATGATTTGAAGAAAGATTAATTATGGAAAATTTAGTATACTCTCATATACTAAAAAGAAGAAGTAATTCCAACAAAATAACTTCAAATAAAAGTAAATTTTCATATTAATATACTAAAAATAGAAACTCTTATAACAAAGAACTTAGATTATGTTAAATATGTTCGTATTTAAAAATATTGATTACTTTGGATAAGATAATTGAAGATATTTAATTGACTTGATTAAGGCTGAAATCTTTATTTTAAACAAATTGGAGCCGGAGGAAGATGTTTAAAGACAATCTGAAAATTCGAGAAGAAATCTACTCTGTGTTTCCAGAGTATATATTCTAAATTGAAGACAATCTATAAACTATAGAATAAACCGAAAAAAATGAACACATAGTAGATATTGATGACCCAAAAACTGCGCGCTTTTGTTACTGCGCAGTAGATACTAGACTATCGTAAAAAATGCTTACAAATCATAGATTAAAAGTCTCCAAATGAAAACTGAAGAAAATTTATTAAGATCTTGGGGAAAGTTTTACAAAGAATGGATACGAATAAATATTGAGACATATAAGAGTTATAATATGATGGAACTTCCTAATTGCGTGTTCATTGGATGTTATTGAATTGGTGCATTTTATAATATACTTTGCTGTGTAAATAATGTATTTAATTACATTACGTTTTTTGCATAAAATGAAGGTTTATGAAATTATATTTATAACTTTTAATACAATATATTTTTTATATGAAACTCATATTATATGGAACATCATTTATATAATATTATTTTTCTATAGAAATCATAAACAATTGTAAGTGTATTTACATCAACTCCATTTCTATTTTATAGTAGAAATGGAGTTGATGTACAGCATTATGAAATTTTTAAAAGAAAACATTCATTAAATTCAGTTCAAATGATGAGATTATACGAAACATTGCATGTCTCAATTTCTCTTCTATTCGTTAGAAGTTAAAAAAATAACGTAATTGTGATACATAATAATAAAATATATTATAATAATGGATTTTGGATCGATCTGAATTGGCTATACACAAATGAAGAGAATTCAATTTGAAATTTAATATAGGAATCTTCTGTTTTTTTTTTACTTAGAAACACGTAAGTAACAAAAGAAAGTTAATTGGTAATGTTGGAAGTAATTTCGAAACAAATTGTTGTGCCACAGATCCAATTATGAGAACAATCGACTATTCACGATTATTTAAAATTTTACATACGTTATATTTGAAAAAAAAATAAGTATATTTTTATTGTTATATACTAACATTTCGGATAAGATTTATATTCTGAATGAGTTTAGTAGATAAAGATAACAAAAATAAGATGTATTGATGTAAATGTATACATCAAAACTACATCAATTTTTATTATAAAGTTATATCAATGAACTTACTTTTTTTAGCGTTATGCAATTTAAAATCATGAGATCTAAATATTTATATTTTCTTAAACCAAAATATTTCAATCTTTTTATGTCACTTGAGCCTATAGTTAACCATCTGTGGTGTACTTAAATAATGATTCAAAATCAGTTTCCACACTATTTGGTTTCTTTCCAATAATTTGTAATAAGTCGATAATAAATTTTCCCTAAAAATAGTTTTCAAATAATATGTTCTGACATAAAAAAATATACAGTGTACGTAATTTTCAAATTGTTGTAACGATGTATACAGATTTAAAATAATAATACTTCATATATTCAAATACAGTGACTCGCAAAATGGAACGCATTTTCGTATATTACATTAGTTTATATGGGGAAAATTGTTTCACTGTACGATTATAGATATATCTGTTGGACCAGTAAATAGTGAAATGGAGTATACTGATATTAATCTATTCGCTGTTTAGGACAATTTGATGCCCGACTGCGCGTAAGATGTTGCTGAAGCAACAGTGTCACATTAGTAGCGATCGGAGCTTCTATTTGGTTTATAAATAGGATTTGGATAACGGGCGTTAAACTAGGTGCTCGCATGTGGGGTGATGTAATTTAAAGAGTATCTAATCTGAATCAACGCGGGTCGTGCGCTGAGGGTGGGTGTGTGTAGGGCCAAGCGGGGTGTGTTGACGATGCAGCGAAATTGGCCCTGTTTTCTACGCTCTCCACACCCCCTCGTCCATCCCTCCTTCTCGTACAACCACCCCGCAACAGCGGCAGCAGCAGAACTAGGCGCCGTCGATGTAATCGCCCTTCCACGAGGGCGGAATTAGTTGCGGAATGTATATACCACGAAGGTCCTTCGATAGGACCGACCAAATCGACACGAACGCTGCACGAAATATGTGCATTGGAACCGGAAATTAAACGGAAAGTAGCAGGAAAAAAAAAACAAAATCATAATAAAGAATCAGCTGGAGAAATATTATACCTAATTGCACCTTACTATGTCTCCTTCTTTCTTTCATTTTAAATTGCGCATGAAAAAAATTCTTGGTACAAACATGAGTGCAGATTATAACAATACTTGGTACTTGTTGTTTTATTTAACTTTTACTGCTGATTACACCTTTAAATAAATATAATCTTACGCCAAATATAACCACATTTAACGATTCCTCGAATTGTTTTATTAGCTTTCTATTTGTGTAAAATTGTCTACTTTTGTATGTATAAAAGGTAATCTAAAAATATTATGGATTGTAAGAAATGATGTAGATAACTTGACTATCATGTATAATATAATTTATGTTTCATATATACTTTGGTCAATAGTCCTTTGTATATGTATGTATGTTTGCTGTATGTATGTATTTTTACAATATAGTATACTTTACTTCATGATTTATTAATGTAATTATTACGAAATTTGTATACGAAATGTATGTAGAATTAGTGATGCTATGCATGAATTCAATAAGCCACCCACTGCTTATAATCCCATCATATTCTGGCGTTATAGATAACATCGGGGTTGCTAGATGCGAACAAGACACACACCACGCTATTGTTCAGCGCCATTGAATTCGATGCAATTGCACGTGTAATTATTGTATCCGGTTTACTGATTCGGTTGCATTTGACTTAATTAGACGTTGTTCCTAATTACTACTACTACGCAGTGCTAAAATTCACATATCCCGAGTTTGGACACGTTTTGTTCGTGATTAATGAGAAATACATACTTTTTGGTGTATCTCTATAATAGAGCTGTCGTAAATGTGAATAAACGTGCGAATTAATGTCTACATTCGCAACGCGTATTGTGTAAGCGTATTTGGTATACCTATTTTTTATGTAGTCCTGTAATCGTTTTAACGTTAATGGTTTCTGTAGATTATAATAGTGGAAATTGTCACAATGAAAATGGGAGAAGAATGTAGACAATGCAATGGGTTACGAAAGAAATCAAGAACATGCTGTTATTCTCATGGACAAGGTTGGGAGAGGCTACTGCAATCAATATCATCAGGGTCGTCGCGTGGAGCGACGTTGGAGCGGTAGCCCCAGGTGCCCGAAGCCGTCGTCCCTTTGGTATATCGCCAAAATAAATAATGTAAAGTCAAATTTATTGTACACATAAAAACAAATACATATACAAAGAGCTATTGACCGTAGTCTTTACACCCAATAAATGATGATTTCGAAAGTTTATAATTTACTTCCAGATTTTTTATGATTGTTAAATTATAAAACTTATTTATTTATACATTTTTTTATCTAAAATATTAAGATTTTAATAAGGTTTTCAACTATAAAAACTTAACGGTAATGGTAAAAGTTTCATTGTATGCTTTATTTCATTCAATGCTTTATGACAATAACTATAAATTTTAAGCTTTCTTTTACTAAACAAAACCGATATTCCTTTGAAATTTATAGGTGTGTGTGTTAAATGTTGACTTTAATTTATAAATAAACTATTTTGTATTTACACATTTTTATTGGACTTAATAAGTCCTTTTGATCAGAAAATAATCTCTTTTTTAACTTTGCAGTTAATCTAAATAAATACTTAGAAACTTTTAAGTTTATATTATAATTAACAAATAAATACGGATAAATTAACTAATTAGTAAATAATTTAGTGCATTTTATATAAATAGAAAAAGTACGTTAATGAAATTTATTGATATAAATGGCTTTTTAAATTATAATATAATTTTAATTAGAAATTACTGAACAAAATTAGTTTGAACATTTTGTCTATAAATAAGAATTGTATTAAAATTTTTAATAAACAATTTATGGTTTCATACTTTGAATGATGAAAATACTCTTTTTTTTTTCATAAAAATAAAAACACTGGAATTTTAGTTAAACAAAAATTTTGACGTTATTGTTATCGAGTACATAAAAATAACTTTAACGTTTTGCATAGAGGAAATATTCAAACGTAATCGTTTACGTTTACGTTTTATTTGAACCTAAACATACTTTGACTACTCTCTCATAGTCATAATTGTGTCGGTTACAAATATTAATGTAGTCATTTAGTCATTGTTGTTTAGAACTAATAATTATATCTTTGATGATGATTGCTTACATTAATTTGTGTTATTTTCATTCATTTCTATACTTTGATTTTGTCGTCTATTTATTGATATATTTATTTATTAATTGGATATATTGAAAAAAACTTTATCTTTGATACAAGAATTACTTTGATATTATCCTTTACTACGATAAATTCCTTTAATATTCTCGTTCCAATGAAATAATATATTCACTGGAGTGGAAATACTGCGGTCAATATCCGTTGTATGCTGTTATACAAAAAATGTTTATTAATACATACATTAATACAGAAAATATTTGGTTGAAACAAATATATTTTGTACGTTTTTTATTTAAAATAATTTGATATTTATTTTTAATAAGAAAGTTTCTTGCAACAATCACCAAACATAAATGCAAAATCGTAAAAAAAAACATTTAAAGGGTTTTATTATTATTGTTTAAAAAGAACGAGCTGTTATGAAACTGGGTATTTCTTTAATATACTGCTGAAAAAGGTGTAACATTATAAAGTTGACAACACTGGAAACGCTCATCCGTACAATGATGACTCCAGAATTGCGGAGACCGGATCGAGCCGTGGAGGAAGGTTAAGGGACCAGACAGAGAAGAAGTTGGAGTTCTTCCTCTTCAGAAAAGTAAGTGGCGCCCAGAACCTTCCCACATCAGGGACACACGTCCAGCCGGAAGTAGAAGATTTGTTAATTTATTTTCGTTATGCGATCTCACCAGTCGTGTTACAATCGTTAGAAATTCAACTTGAAATGAGTGAATTTTGCTTATGAATGAATTTAATTGAAGGGGGTGGAACGTAGAGAAGCAGAATCTCTCCAACTTTGAATTGCAATTGCGGCGTTCGTTTTTGTTTCAAGGTCTCCGCGTTTTAATAATTAATTTTTATAGTAGTCATTACTACTGATATAACCGGATGATAAAAGTTATCAAATACATACACACAATATTTCCTGAATGACGACGATTTCGTGGCTTTCGATACACACGTGGAATGAATTGTTCGTTGAGAATTCAATCAATATTATTATAAATACAAGATTGGTGCAGCTTCGGTCAGTGCGGATTCATTATAGAACGGTTAGAAATATAAAAAATAGTCTTGTTTCAAACAGTGCAGGATATTGGAGGAATGTAATTGTTATTAATTATATACATAAAGAATTACAAAAAAGTTAGTAGCCTTTTGAATATGTTTTTATGTATACAATAAATTTTATTTAACAACAAATTAGTGACAAATAAAAGTGTGAAAAAAGGCACATAAATAATTTCATTATTTTGTTTTTCATTATAGGACTCCGTAAAAACAGGAAATTCACGATCCTGGTTATATAAAAATGCGTAATTTTCATAATTTGAATAACTTTCTTCATGCGTATTGCCAGAAAACTTAACACGCATACCATTTTTATTACTGTAAGACATGGCGTATACCTATTTTCATTTCCATAAAAGCAAAGATATTTTAGTATACAAAAAGAGGTAATTATATGCATTATATAAAATAATATTTTTTCCTGGGAAAGATTGATAGACGAAAATGATATCCTTTATATATACCTTGCAGGTTTAAAATTTCAAAACAATACATTTTAATTTAGTAAAAGAAACATCGTTTTTTTTTCGCACAGAAAGAGACATGACTGTATTATTTTTGTGCATTTTATTTAGTTCTTTGATTAGTCCGGTTTTAAACAATCCGGGATATTGGTAAAATAATAATGTAGAAGAACAGTTCTTCAACACAAGTTTCTGAATAATTCGGTTTCCGAAGTTATCCAATATACGAAATGGAAATCTGATACTCCGCACAAATATAATGGTTTCGATTTTCGAACAGAGTATATGAAACTAATTATGTTTGATAGTCAAGGATCCACTGTAAGTTAATTTGGTTTAATTAATCTTTAGTAATGTCTAATTAATATTCTAGATTAAGAGACTGATTATGTAAATGTCTCACAATAATATTGACAATTAATTATTTAATATTCTTATGTATTTAGATTTTAATTATAAGATGAAACGATGGAAAGAATTGAATTGTAGAATTCGATAAATAATGGATGTATGAAAAATGTAGATTAGTCTTTATCCTTATAAAGTATTCATTAAACTCGGGTACATTTTTCGAATGAATTGTAACTGGTAGTAAAAAAAATGAAACAATTTAATAATGAAAAATGTATGCAATGTAAGCAAGCAAGCAACCAAACTTTCCGAAATATTGTTTCGTAAGGAATCCGTTTATGGAATGTATAGTGGCATAATCGCGAGGAGTCTATAACGAGCTCCTCTGCATGAGAAATATCCTCACAAACTTTTTCCCAACTTTCAATATTCCCGCGGCAATAATAAAACTTTAATCTTCTTTGCCGCATGCTGCGCCTCCATTTATTTAATGTTTCTTTTATGGTTTGTTCCAGTCTATCCTTTATTTTGCTTTCCTATTCCATATTTCTCTTTGTCTTGTTTGCCTTATTCTTATACCTTATTAGTTTGTCGCGTGGAAATTAGCGTGCATTTAGCGAAATAAAAAAATCGGGGCAAAAGGGAAGTTGAATAGACGAAGCGAACCTTGTTTCTTTTTTATTATTTCGTGCGGCGGCGTTATCAAAGTGGTCGTTTGTTTGAACAAATGCAAACGCTCCCTTTCGTCCTTTTACGTTATACGCTCGAGCCCTTTTAACGTCACGTACGTGTACAGAACAACCGCAATGTATTTGTTTGGTACAGAGAACAGTGGAGCGCCCGAAACAACGTAAAATAAAATGAGGATTGAAAGTGTCTGAAACAGACTAATAAATATCATCATGTTACAATAAATACAAAATATAATTTTTGTCATATCGCCGAAAAATATATACCAATAATCCACGACAGGAATTGCATAACACCTAATATTTGAATGATATCGTTTTGTGGCTTATTGAGCAATGATCAAAATGTAGTATCTGTTCTGATCAGTATATATTTGAATAATTTATTTGATTAACCTTAAGCTTTGTTTACATCATCCCGTTCCGCTTAGCTGCGCCAATTGGCGATTCAGGGACTCCACAATTTTGGGCCGTGACCTACCTTGTAAATTTGTACCATGCAATAGCATATTACGAAACATCCGTCTATGATATTTTTTCAAATCCAGATTGGATTGTATATTGCATATTTTGTATGTATTTAGTTACTCGATTTGTCTGGTTTCAAACAGTGCTATGTGAGGTATCGCTGTATTGTGAACACTGAAAAGGCTTTATAAATTTAATAAAACTATGTATATTTTCTAATATAAGATAGTTACATAATAAAAAAAATTCCAAATTTATCATTTGATACAATTTGTTGTTTTAATGGATTTGTAAACTGATGACTAAAATATATATATTTTATTGTACACAAGTTACATAATCTAAATAATACGAATTTCATCATATGTTGATACAATTTATTGTTTGAATAGCTTTGTAACTATCGATGAAACTGACATCACCCAATATAAACTGATGAAAAAAGAACAGTAAAAAATTTAACAAATTGTTCAAATAAAATGATGGAAAATTGAACAATAATTATCATTTTCCATCATTATTGGATCATTTAAAAATGTTTTGAGGAACACTGGTGTTCCGTCAAAATCTTAAATGAAATAGTTACTAAATAAATAGATAATGTTTTTCTTCATTTTTTTTTAATTTTATTGATTAGGTAATAGCAAACCTACCCTACAAAATAAACAAGAAAATGTCAAGATTTACGAAATGTTCCGTTGCAGAAAAAGTTCGGGAAACCCTGACTTAAACAATTATATCAATACTAAAAGTTTTCATTTGATAAAGAAAACAGTGAAATAAAGGACATTTGTTGTCTTTTTTTTCTATTTTTGATTTTGAAGAAAAATGCTGTATGAGTGAAAAGAAATTCGAATACTGAAAGAGAATGGAAGGTTTGTATCAAATCAGATGATGTATATACTATGAAACTTGCCTCTTCATCTTCGTAGCAGTTCCTGAAGAGTGGTAGGTTTCTATTTGAATCATCATTCGATTTACTAAACCTAGTTCAGTTAGTGTTAAGAAAATAACTATTCTATTAATTGTGTGTCCAAGTGTTTTCTATACAATACAATGTTTTATACTAATATAACATAATTGACATTAACACAGTTGTTAAAGATTTCAAAGATGATAATACTGAGAATATTCTACTTAAAGTTGATATGATATTTATGTGTGAATTCGAAATATTGAATTCCAGATATCTGCAAGAATTTTGAGTAGGTTATTACCGTAAGTCTACAATCGATATCACCATGTGCCAGAAATGGAAAAATCGCTTAAAGTATGAATCATATTTCCATCGGTTCGACTCGGTCGGTTTGACATAAATCTAACACTCTTTCATATATGGAACAGTGCACATTTATAACCGCCTATATTTGATAAATGTTCAATGAAGAGATGAACACAGTCGAATTTCATTACACATAACCTATTTTGTGTAAATGTGGTTTCCAGGTGTTGTAGTTTCTATTTTATATTTAAAAGAAAATCAGCTATTGATATTATTTATGAATTTATTTTGTAATTCAGTAAAAGTCTCTATTCTAAATAACTTAATCCATTAATATTGTAATAATTTGTAAAATAATATATATTTATATTAGTGATTTCCGTCAAAGTATTTTGAAAGTATATTTTAAATATACCTTGTATAGTCAATGTCAAGATCAAAGATTGGTAACGATTTCGGAAAGAACAAGTACTTGCAAAGCAAGCTGCCGGTATCATGGAGACTATCACTTTCTGTAATCATTACATGATACTTGACAAGTATCGCGTTTAGTATGCCTAGTCAGATTGACGTATGAATTAAGTTACTTTTTGTTCAGAAATTAATAAGAAAAACGTGTCATGTATTTCTATTTCAATGTAGTTTTCTTGAGGAGAAATGTTTTTGACGAATATATTTCAATGTAAATTTCAATTTAGCTTGAAAGTGTAATATCAGGAAAGTGTTCGCAAGATGCCTTTTTGTATTTTATTATGCAAGTGTATACATTAAGTTTTCACAAAGCTACTTTCTATAGTGGTATACATGCACTCAAAGTCCCGATGGTAATCCTGTATACTTTCGAATATTGAATCATGTCTTGTAAAAAAATGCTTGCATAAAGATTATAAACATATCTATCTATATCTTTTCATAACTTAATAAGAAAGATATAACAAATGAAGAATTTTACTTTGCATTGATTTCCTTGACTAGATTGGATATATTTATTTTTGAGTTAGTAAGTTATTATAATTCTCATATACTATACTGTACTTGACAAGTAACATTTTTTTGGATATTTGGTTTTAGAGTACACTTTTACAAGTATCCACTAGATTTACTTACCGATTCGTTGATTAGAAAGTACTACTCCTTTAAATAATTTTAAATTAGTACAGCAAGTGATACTGCAACCAAAATTAATTGATTTAATATGATACAGTTTGTTTTAATATTTATTAATATTTACTGTAATAAATTTTCTTGTTTATAGTGTGTATATAGAATGAATGAACATGGAGATTGTAATAATCTAGATCATCTGCAAACACAAAGTGTAATTATACTTGAAAGCAACGGAAACCCCGTTGAAAATGATTGCCTTGGCTAGAAGTATCTTACAAATGTTTACAATGTAAAATTGAAACTTGCGTTCCAACAGTCAGACGGAAAACTAATTAGCAACTTTAATTACATTAAGCCTTTTTTTTGTGTGCGTTTGCTTTTTGCGTGATTTTTTTTAGACGCTCTTCGTCCTCGTCGCCCGTTCTTTTTTTACGAGCGCCATGGTCGGGGGTTGGCTTTGGAAGAGAAAGCCGATAAAACACGGCGGAGTGTCCTGGGGGAGAGCAACTGCATTGAATTTAGTGCCCACTTTCCTTTATAATATTTCATATATTCTAGAGGGCTTTGGGACTTTTATAATCAAGCGGGAAAACGAGCAAATAGCGACCTAATTGCTATCTCTTCCTCTCTCTTTGTAGTAAAAATATATGAGTGTTTATTCGTCCTTTTTCATGTAAGAGGAAATAAAAAGAATATTTCTCAAATCCCATAAATTTTAAAGACTCTAAATAAGTTTCTACTAATTTCAACTTTTTATATATATATTATTCTTATTTTATAAAATATGACTATCAATAATATTTAAATAAATAACTGTAATTATTAAAAGTAAACTACATTTAAGCTACATAATTCCAAAAATACACGTTATTGTTTGAAGCTAACAGTGATTTTTTTCACTTGTTTTCAACACGTAATTTTGCTACAATAGAAGCAGTTTATGTACGCAAATTGACGTACGTTTTGTACGTCTTTCTCTTTATTGGGCGATAATATTTGTCGTTCACACGTAAGTACACATTGGCTATGGAATATTGGGATTTATTTTTTCCTAAAAAAAAACAATAATGCATCAATCACTGACTTGAATTGAAGTTAATTACTTAATTTTACTGTACGTTCGTATGAATATATGTACGTAGGCTCCGTGAATCATGAAAAATTCAAATATAATTATTATATAAGAATGATAAAATGTTATAGTGACGATTGTTAGAAATGAAAGCAAACCCTTGGAGGTCGAAGATTTTATTTTATAAAAGGGTATTATGAAATCCACCGGGAGGAATCGTTTGGAGTAAAACAATGTACGCTGCTTATAGGAAATAGGAGAGAAAAGTTTATATTTCAATTTAGCAACGGAAAGGCAGGTCTCACGATAACTTCGCGGATGAAGTGATTTCCCCAGTGGCCGCGCAAGTAAAGGAAAAATAAATAAATAAATACGTAATCATAAATGAAAGGAAAAAAGAGAAAAGAAGAAAAAACCCATACGGAGCAAATATCTATATTTCGATTGTGGAGAGAGAAATAAGAGCATTTGCGGCAGTTTTTGAAGCTTGCGGCGAATTGCAGTTCAGCGAGGGTATTTATATCCGAAAGCGTTGAATAAAAATCCTTGGCTTAAATGGACTTCCTATTTACAGCATAGTGTGCGAATGAAGAAGCGGCTTGTTTACTTTGGCCGGAAGATGATTTATCATCGGCGAGGTTTTAAACCTCAATCTTTCTTTGAAAGTGAGAAATTTCCGCAGCATTTGCGCGGCCGGATTGAAGTGACCTGGCATTTATCATCCTGGGTTTATCACGGTTGTGGGCAGTGACCGTGGACGAAAGGGTATTTAGATTTGAAAGGATTCGCGTGCGTTCCGCGCCGTGGATCTGATCGATGAGTCCGCCGCGCCGGAATCACGCGATTCCGAAGGGATGGGAATCGTCCGCAACAAGGGCACAGGGCGAAAGATAGCGAACGCTGGTTGGCATCGAAGAAAGGAGCGACCGACTCGCCATGAATATTAGACGAAGGTTTCTGCTTTTTCTTTCTTCTTCCTTCTTTATTCTTATCCATCCTGCGGGTTCATTTTCTTGGCTTTGCTGCACCAACAGGACGAGCGGATGAGAACCTACTCCAGTCAAGCGCATACCATCGATTTTGTGCGTGTTGTATATATGTATGTATGTATACATATATATATATACACAACCTATAGCTAGGCGTCGTCGGAGGCGGTGGCGGCGCCTGGTTCCGCTCCGTATCCTCCCTCTCTCGTCCACTCTGCTGATGCTACTCAATTTATTCCGACCCGCTCCAAATTTTCTTATCAATTTCCCGCTACACCCCCTTAATCCTTTCCAAACACACACACAATATATATCTATATATCCATCCACCCTATCTACCGCATCAGACCGAACACATTTCAACTTATCAACACTTTGCAAAAAAAAGGTAATTCCCTTCCTTTGATCCTCTGCCTCTTAGCAAACTGATCCGGCTTTCCGCTGAAATAAACTTGATTTATTTTTGTTGAACAACTGCTTAAATCTTTACAAATCTCTGACTCTTTTTTGTTAAACGACGTATGTATTTATATTGTATCTAATCAATTTTACTTAATTTCTTTACAATCATTCAAAGACAATCAATAAATATTACCACGAATAACTTTAAGAGCAATTTGTATTTAATCTATACACATAAGTGCTTAAAATAAATTAAATGATTAGTCATTATTTTCATTTTGTATTTTCAACTCGAGTTCCGATAAGTTTTCTCGGGAATTAAAAAAGAATCTCGGGAATTCCGAATTTCATAGTTGACAAGAGCTCGTCGATATCTTCAGAACTTAATTACACATTTTAAACAGATTTTAATTTCCGATTTTCGAACGATTAGTCGTATAAGCTTCAGTCTAGTAGACATTTCCCGGGAAGTCCCGTAATGCCTATTATCTTAATTAATTAATTACTATTATAAATTTATCATTAATAATTATTAAAAAAAAGTTATTATTTACAATAAAATAACAATTTTACGGGCAGAAAGACCTATGGTCAATAGCCCTTTGTATAGCAGTTCACTTTTTTTGAAATTATATATAATTATTTCGTTTTTTATTACTGTATATGTTTTTTTTTTGAACGACTGATGTAATAAACAATATTATTATTATTATTAACAATTTTATATAAATTTAAAAGAAATGCCCAAAGGCATAATTACTTTGATTTTTTTATAAAATTATTAAGAAGAAAATTTCACATCGTTATTGGATGTTGCATATTGGTATTAAGTATCTTCAGCGCAATGGTGGCTTATTAGTATATTCTAGATTCGAATGTTTCCTAAATCGTAAAATATTTTCATGCTTCCTTGTCTTTGATCGAAGACGATATTCTCGTTCTCATTTCCGAGAAAACTGAAATGGTTTTCTCTGAAACTAGGTTTTACGAACTACACTTCCGGTCCCATTTTGCTTCTGCATACGGTTGCTGCAGTCTTTGTAAACACATTTCTGCGAATCTCATTTATATTCAAGATTAAATTCATCAGTTGTATTAATGATTATATTTTTCTTAAGGAAAGTATAATTAAATAAAAGTACAACAATAACGGAACAAATTGTAATTATTTTTTTAAACAATACTAATAAACATAATTTACAGTTTTTTTCGCTCTTTTCTAACATTCTTAGCTTCTTAATAAACAATACAAAGTATAACTTATTATGAAGAATTTTTGATCTGAAAATCATTTTCTTAACACTATTTGTAATTCTCTTTAAATGATACAATTTATTTATTAATCAAGTAGTAATCGTTTATATAATATTTATTTTTAAATTATGTCTATATTTGTTTTCACTTTGTTGTATTTTCCATTAGTATGTATATTTTATCAAGTTCGCCCGCATCACGTTTTCTTTTATTACAAAGTTTTGAACTAATTCTACCCTCATTCATTATTCTCTTAATAGCATCCAGGGATACTTTCCCATATATTTCCTGTTTTTACTCAGCCCCGTCACTCCCTTACATGGAAAAGGAGTGACTTTCCTTACTACAGCGTTGCAATATTCCATTTACAAACTTGCCTTATTTTTATTTTTTTGTAATTTTTCTTCCTGACTTTTGACTCTTTGTTATTATATTGATTTGTTAACTTTACTTTCATACATCCTTTTAGTTATACAAATATGGAATATTTATAGAGTATTATAATGTAAACATGTAATTTATTCATTTTATAATAAAAATCATCAATGATCTTATATCAGAAACTTCTAACAAAATATATAAATATATTTAACCTCTAACCCTTGCGGCTCTTTTAATGATAAATTGCGTCTCCCAGTTCCTTTTCCTTGTGTGGATGGTGGAAATTAATTTCACTATCAAAAATAACAGATATCTTAAAAATGGCTCTACGATTCAAAAAGGTTTCTTATCCTGCTCTAGGTGACCCACATTTGTTTTATTCATTATAATATTGGTTTAATTAAGTCAATTTGTATTTTCGCATGTTTTATTTGCATTTTATTAAAACGAATGTATGTCACATGCATAAACATATAGGTAAAAAAAACGTAAATTTTCTTAATGATCTAAAGTGATAATGAGGAACAAGAGAAAAAGAAGCTCAGTGATCTAAAATCTTCTGATTTAACTCTTAATTGGATGCAGAGCGAGCTTAATTTTAATTGGACGAAATAATTAATCTGTTGAAAAGGTTGGAATCAATCAATCCAAAGAAACCCAATTAAGCGTCGCATGTTCATCGCAGGAGAATCCACGGTTCAATATTAAAATGAAAACAAGATGGTTACAAATTAAGCTCTCGCGAGTTGCGGATTTATGCATGGGCCGGAGAAGGGAACAAAAACAAGGATTAGGACCCATTACCATTCAGAGCGTCGAGGTCCCTTTTGTCTACGGAGACTCGAAGATGAGAGGCTGATGCAAAAACAATTGAACGAGCCAAGAAGATTAATTGCCGCCAAATCGCTCTTCTTTGTCCCAAAGTGAGCGTAGCAAATAAATGATTACAAATTAATTATCCTCGGTATTAAGTGATTAGTGGGGATAGACTACATAACGGTATGGTTATTATTTGATTATTTCATTTCGCAGCGTCTTACGAAACGTTCAATTCATGTTAGGGTTGGAGCGTGACCAGAAAACGAACGAATCTCCTCTCCTCTTACTTCTCTTTCGAGCCTCATTGCTTTTGTACTTGCGCTAATTCCTTTTGTGTGTTTAGCAGTTGTTTTGCCTTCTTTGACAAAAAGTTCTTTGTGGTTCTAAAGCTCCATTCATACAAGGTCGTTTTGATCCGATCAAACCATCATGAAAAAATATCATTATTCGCGATTCTTTGCTGAAAATACTTATATTTTTGTATACTAAAAAAAAGTAAATCTTTAACTTGACATTTCGAGATGATACAGGTACATACTTCAACATAATCGTACCTCGTTAAAATTCTCATTTTATTATACAATCATTCACAAGTAATTGATATTACGGAGTAAATAAAAATGATCAATTAATTTATTATTAGTACTTTTTGTCTCATTTATAGTATTATTAGTAGTTCTATATTATCAAAATATTGATATTGTTATTTCTTGCGGATTATAATCAGAGATTAACATAATTTTAATTCTTAGTTTGAAAGACACATCTTATTGGTTACTTTTAGAGTTACAATGTTAGTTGTCACAAGTAATTGATAATTTGGTATATTTCAAAATTACATGTCAAAAGTATAAATACACCAGCGTTTCTTAACCTATGGATCATGTCAATGATCACCCATAATTGCGTCAAATTTTTAACTACAATACAACAAATATTGGGTCAGTGTTGAAACATTTAAACGTAAAAAATTAAAACATATTTATATAATCTTAATAAAAGGAAAATTAATCGACTGTTACAATTGACCATAAGTTATTTTGTACTAATTTTAATGATTATGAGTTTTATAAAAATCTTAACTTACAAAAAAGATGACACATCAAAAAAAAAAAATAAGTAAATCAGAGATTTAGGTTTATGTCTTCTTTGTCAAAATAATCAATGGTTTTGGATTGAATCTTATAAGAGGATAAATACAATAAATCATGCCCGGATCAAATCCGCAGGTTTTTATATGTACTTTGCAGTAGGTTTGATAGGCTTAAGAAGGGAGGCCTAAATTGAGTTGCACAAGAAGATATTAAATATGGACCGAAGACCATTAAAAAGAGTCATTATAATTACGCTAATTGGATGTACATTCGAAAGGAATCGATTCTTTCTTAATTATTTAAATTTGAGAAATCATAGCTATATCTCTTAATTATTTGAGGGGCGATGGTACCAGCGTTGTCCCATCTTTGATTATGCCTAGTGGAATATTTTTATAGAAATAATTCTGTTGACGTATTTGTTTGATTCCGTTGTCTACAAATTTATTGGGTCTAGAAATTTAGGAATTTGTGACCCCATAAAGAGTTAATTGGAATGGTTTTTAATTAGTCATTATTTATATTCATACAATATTTTTCTCTTAATAGCTCTGAACATTGAAGTTCTTTTTTTGTTTATAATAAACAGCTATAACAAAGAATGAAACATACCGTAACGCATTCCAGTTTACTTAACCCTGGCATTAGGAAATGGATTGCATGTTATCTGGGATCCGGGCGATGTTCTCGCAAGCTGAAGAACAAAGTGGATGGATTCGTGGTGTGCAGTTAATTACGAATGTTTCTTCTATTTAGGTCAGCCGAATCGTTCCGCGTATCCAGCCCTCTCCACTGTTTTTCCCTCTTATATAATTCCGCTTCCGTTCGCCCTTTCTCCCCTCCACATGCAAACCTCTCGTCCCGTTCGCTCCACATTTAACACACACATTATATGCTAGATTGATCGATTGCGGTCGTAGACTCACGCGACCGCTCTAACCGAATTACAGCAACAGGTGAGAAAAAGAGAGAGAGTTAGAGATAGAGGAGTTAGGGGGTTAGTTGGATGACATGTGCCGGGTTTCATCCCCCTAATGCCCAAAAACTCTGTTCCAAAAACGAATCAATCGCAGCGAAATTGTTGCGCGACAGCCGAAATTGACAGGTCGAAATCTAAACTGTCCCACGTTGGTGTTCCAATTAAAGGCCACCCTTCGCACAGAAACAGCAACAGCAGCACGATTCCAATCAAACATTAACACAACGAATTCCCCTTCTCACATCCTGCACTTAATTAGTTCCACGTGCGATCAAGTTTCTCCGATTATTGTCTTATATATTAGTCTTTTCGTTTCATTTTAATGAAACAATAACCGAGTGAATTTCTAATCACAAATATCCATTTGATGCTTGAAGCACAGATGTTACAAGATTTTATGGATTAATATCAATTTAGTTTTTAAGATTTTATGAGATTCTGGGTAGTAATAAGTTTGAAGATGCTTCCAAATATTGGCAATTAAAAAGTATGGTTTGGATCAAATGAAACTGACACATTTAGATGGAAGAAAATAAAGTGCATTTTAGACTTTCATACTTTTCTATTACTGTAATGCCAAAAATTCCACTAAAGCAAAAACGGAGAAATTAAATTTACTACTTAACACAAATTGTTGGAGACACTTTCCAATTTCCACAAATTTGGGTCTTTGCAAAATTTTATCAACTTCAAGAACGATTAATTTTTAGACGACATAAAGAAACTACCTGAAGAAGTTTTTTTGTCGAAAAACCTAATAAATTGTGGGAGGATATATTGTTTAAGTTATTCGAAAGATGAAGAAAGTGCTTAATAAAATAATAGTTGTAACGTAAAAGCAAACACAATATCTTGTAGATCAGAAAATTTTCTTTGGAATGACGTATAGCCATTTGTTTTTACTTTTGGTCCTGTCCGTAAAAACGGGCAGGACTTATGTTAACACTTAATATATACTTAGTTCTTACGTATTTGTACAGTTGAAAACACAGGAATATGTGTAATTACTATTTGCCTAAGAAACATACATATATTTATCATCAAAATAAATGTCTGAGGCTTGTGTCTAAACCATTTTTTTTAAATAAATTGGCAACGAATGGTAATAAACAAGATTGTTGTATTCCTATGTAGACTACAAATTTGTAGATTATTTATGATTTTTTTGTATTATCTTTGCGAATACAAAAAATCATAAATAATCTACAGCCTTATATCCACAATACCAGTTTCAATGTTGTCTTTGATAGTTTGAATTGTCTCTGATTTATTAGAATAAAATCTATTATAAGTCTTTAAGATTAATTATTTTTTTCTTTGTTCGAATACAAGCTTTTAAATTTATTTTTTCGAAGGAAAGTATCCCCATTTTAGTATTTTTACCTCTGAAAACGAAGTATTATCATGGAATTTTGTTAATTGGCTATAATTTGACTTGATTGGTTTGTGACGAAAGTACGTATTTACAAGTTTATTAATGTATTGTGGGCATAAAAACAAGTGCAAATCGCACGTTTGTATACGTATGGTTGTTATTTACAAAATAAATTGTACTTTAATAATATATTTATTATAAATATTTTAGTTGATATCAGATCTTATGTATATTCATAAATGTACATATTTACTTAAAACATATTAAAACTATGTAATTTTATCAAAAGCATATAGAAGTTTCCGTGTATAGTTTGTTTATTTATATGCTTTTACTGTAAACATATACTCGTATAATGTTTTCAACTTAATCCAGCTTCGTTAATTGAAATTTCAATTTGTGCATTCTGGCGTTTTCATTATCATGCATGCATTGTGAATATTGCCTGAATTTTAATTAATTTAATTAGCATCATCTGCTTTCAGCTTGTTTAATATAATTATTTCATATTAGTATGAAAAATTACCTAATTAGTATTACGTGTTTCATATATTTGTTCGATATAATTATTGAATTTGATCGTTATGAACTCTCGAACGTATGAGAACCAGGCGCATCCACCCAGAATACATATATATATATTTTGCGAGCAGTAGCAGCTTAATGCACGGCGTTTACGGTTTCATTAAAACCGGTCTAATAAAATTATTGTTTATAGGCAATTAGCAGAACCCATTAGAAATTAACAAATCGAGCCAATTTGAATCATTATTTCTCGCAGTTAACTTGTTTGTTTTAAGTCTTAAACTTGTTTATTTATGGAAATCACTAAACATTATATGACACAATTGAAATGAAGCGTAGTAATAATAATAACGAGTCTCTTATTGCATATGGAATTTATGGTTGAGTTCTATTACGTTTCAGTTTGATTGTATACATGTTTAATCTGATAATTAACGTTGATGATCACATAAAATTTTCATTGATGAATGCACTTTGAGTTAAATATAATATTCCTATTTAAAAATTATTACTTTTGTAGTTGATTATACTATTATTTTGTTGTTTCTTTATTATTATAATTTTTATAATTTCTTTGCATACTTATAACTACAAATTGTAGCATTTTTAATGTGGTTGTAACTAGAAATCTAACCATGTTGTACATATAAATAGTTAAAAAGGATATACAATTAAGTTAGGAAAAACGGACTAATCGAGGACTTTCAAATCGAACGGATCAAGGACTTTAAAAACGGACTAATCAATGACTTTCAAAAGAACGGACTAATCAAGGTATTTAATAAAAACGGACTAATCGAGGTCTTTAAAAGCGGACTAATCAAGGACTTTAATAGCAGACTAATAAAGGACTTGAATACCGGAGTAACCGAAAACTTGGAAAACGGACTAAACAAGGACTTTCAAAAAATGGATAAATTGAGAACTTTAAAATCTAATCAAGAACTTTTATAAAACGGACTAATCGATTACATTAAAAATGGACTAATCAAGGACGTTAAAATCAGACTAATTAAGGACTTTAAAAACGGACTAATGAAGGATTTTAAAAACGGAGTAATCGAGGACTTTAAAAACGGACAAATAAAGGACTTTAAAAACGGACTAATGAAGGACTTTCAAAGAACGTACCAGTCAAAGACTTTTAAAAAACGGACTAATCGAGGACTTTAAAATCGGACTAATCAAGGACTTTGAAAATGGACCAACAAAGGACTTTAAAGACGGACTAATAAAGGACTTTGAAAACGGACTAATCAAGTACTTTAAAAACGGACCAATAAAGGACATTAAAAACGAACTTATCGAGGACTTTAAAAACAGACCAAAGAATTACTTTAAAAATGGATTAATAAAGGACTATAAAAACGGACTAATCGGGAACTTTAAAACCTCATTAAAGGGACATTAGTGTAAAAAGAAAAAAACCTTGTACCATTTTTAGAATTTATTCTGATTCTGTTTTTTTTAATTTAAGTGTTGCAATCAATAATATTTTATTGTTATACTAATACTTTTATTGTAATACTAATACAATAAATTTCTACAGTACTGAAAATACAAAAAAGTCGTCTTTCTATTACTACATGATATTTGCAATTTAATCAATGTATAAAATTAAAATTCCAAAAATGTTTGTGATTAAACAGAATATTTTAGTATAATTGTGACATTGTCCTTTTGAACTTGAATATGTAAATCAGAATGAACATATTGCTGTTTTTTTTGCAAATTATTATGTTTTGTACGTTGATGTTATATATAATTTATGAAATACGTTGGACGTTAAAGAATAAAACATAATTTTCTGGGACGTTTCGAAGAACTTAATTAGTTTTTGTCACGTACATAGCCTGATTACACGAAATAAATTTAAGTTATAATTAAATAGATTTATTTTTTTGCTTGTGAGAACTACATAACTCGGACACAATTATAAAACTACGAAAACGCAAATGGTTGATGTGCTAAAAGTTTCTCGCTGTTTTGTAATAAAAACAATGTTATTATTTACAATCGTATTATACAAGTTTAATTAAAAAGTCGAAATGGGTGAAGATTGTTGAGCAGTTTTATTGTTAACTAATGTATTTGCCATTAACTAAAACATAATTGATTAATTTTCTATTTATATTTCATTTGTAAATTCTTGCAGATAATTATTTATATTTGATGTACATGTGTAATTTTTAATAAATATTTATACGGCTTTATTTAAAATAAATGAAACAATTGAAAAATATTTGAATTAAAATATATTTAGATTATTATTTTGTTATTTGGAAATGAATGAATTGATTATACAAATAAATACTTTGGATATTAAATTAAATAAAATTGTTTTATATAATAATATTTATAACATTATTATATAAAAAACATTTCAATACCCGACATTGTTATGCTCATCTATTATTACGTTATTTCCATAGCGCTTAGCTAGTTCTAATATTCTACTTTTTTTTATTATATGGTACAGTTATTAAACTATAAAGTTTGCATATGTTAGACTTGGTTAGGATGCGTTATAGCAGCATTTGTCAACCTTTGGGTTTATTTGTTATTTTTATAAATTTACTAAATGAATGCATTAAATTAATATGTTTTTAGTTAATATTTTAAAATCACCAATAGCTTGTAATGCTTTTGCAATCTAAACAGGCAGAACATAAACAATTTCTGACTTCATTTACTACTACTAATAGTGAAGTCTATTTAAATTGGAATTTGCTAATTATTATTCTATTGCTGTGAGGCATTTCACAAATAACAAATTCCTCAACGATAAATGGAGTTCAACCATATGCGGCACTTGATAAAATGAGGGTTAATAAGATTACTTTATATATATGTTTTATTCTTATACAGTGAAGGGAACGCAAATAGTCTGTGAAATATGTGGCACGAACGTGAATTATGACCTTCTCTGCCTATCTTTCTCTCTCTCTCTCTCAAGCACTCTATATCTCTATATATTCGTGTTTTTTATTCATTTTCTTTCTTTTCTCGTTTGGTATGCTGGTGGTGTGAATTAGATGAAAAGTTCAAATCGACCCATCCTCCCTTTATCCTCTCTCCTCCTCTAATTGAATTTCCTTCCCCACGTTAATGTTTACGAGTCCGGGGAGCGGCGTCGGCGAAGAGAGACGCGCGTCCAATTAACCTCGTTTTCCTAAACGAATCCATCCACTTTGGGCCAAACACACCTGGGTTTCTCGCTCGCACTTTCGCCCGTTTTCCCCGATTCAATCTTTTTCTCCCTTTTTATTCCAAACCCCCGTTTCCACCAACCCTCACCTTCGACCCGGCGGCCCTTTATTTATTTGTACCCTTTTCCGAATGAATAATTCGCCCGGCGGTTCGCGGCCCGAAGAGAACGCAGCAATTACGAACTGCCCCCTCCTCTCAACCCTCCGCAGCTCAGCGTAAACATATCGCACGTAATCCGAGACCACGTTTCCAAAAAAATATATAAAATCAATACGGACGAGGTTACACTTCGCTTCTTTTTTTTGTTAAGTTTCATCTCTGAAATCGGAGCTCAGAGTTTCAGGATCGATCTTTAGTGGCCTAAATCTAAATTACAACTAAACCTATTTATGATTGGTCGCAGTACTTGCCAAATACATATGGTATTTATGAAAAGTTTGTCGATTAGTTAAACAAATACTATAAAATCAATTGGATTGTCTACAGATTGAGATCGAAATTCATAAGAAGTTAATGAGTTTTATGATCATTTTGTAAATAATTCATGATACTTGCCAAGTATATTATATTTAGTCACGTGTATTGTCAAAAATTGATATAATTGACATAAAATATTGTAATTATTAAAAATGCTATACAAAGTGCAAATACTCACGAAATATGCTGTAAACATGATGATTAAAGTGAAAATGAAAAAGTAAAAATACATTTTATATGTAAAATACAACAAGACCTAATATACTCCGGCTAAACGGTTCCGCCAATATCTCGGATTGTTTGAAACTAGTCTAATTGAAGACTTTGAAAATACAAACTGGAATCATATAGAATGACAGTCAGTACATATATTATTACAAGTAGTATCAAATCTCTTGAATTGCCTCTAAGTTTTGTGAACGTCATGCACAAGTAGTTTGGCGCACATTTAGAATTTTACTTGATACTTAACAATCATATTATTAATAGTAATATCTGTGGACAACAAATATATTATAGAAAATTAAAGTTTTCTCAAAATAAATTATTTTAGAATTACGATGATAGTGAAATCTAAGCGACAGATATATAGTAATACGCCAATTACGTACACACTATATAGTATATGCCAAGTACATATACTTGTCCAAAAAGTTTAGTTCACAAAAGATAACAAAAAAAAATCAGCTATAGTAAAGACTGACATTGAAACTGAAACGGCTGCTGCATTTATAATGAGCAATGAGAACGAATAGTAAAAAATATCTATCATATGGAGATTTGCGCTGAAAAATCAGTCTGAATTCGCTCTTCTATTCATCGTACGCTTCGTGTCTATTGTTGCGCAGTTTGTATGAGGGCTCTCAGATAATTGGTTCTCTTTCAGAAATATTCAAAAATTTCAATATATTTTTCTATAGCCCACTTTACGCAAGGTTACTTATCGAGTATTGAAATAAGCACTTAGTTAATGATTTTCTTTAAATATCTATTGAAATTACAGATTTTATATAACAAATACAAGTAGTAAATGAGTGATTAGTTTGTATATCACACCAGCTCTTTTATATAAGTAACATTTTGCAAGTATTATTATATTACGCGTTACTTGCAAGTAATATATAGACTACTTGTACAGTTTGAATCTAATTAAATTGTAACTAGAACATTCACATAAGTACTGATTATCATCTAATGTTTCGAGTATTTACACATCTATTATGTATATATAAGTTATCAAATAACTTGTACCACACATCTATGATACGACAATGAATACTACAATATTTTATACATAAGTATGTTTATGTTATACATTATACATTATTCATTAAATTGTAAATTATTTTGAAACTGTTTATGTTTATTTGTAGTAGTTGTATGATGATGTAAAATACGTTTATTCAAATATTGCTATAAAAAGTAACATTTATTTTTTTGAATGTCATCACATATTGTACATAGCGTACATATTTCAATTTTATTTCAATCAGATCATGGTATTACATATTTTTTTCTAAATCGAGTTTTACAAAATTACATCAGATAACACCACAATCTAAATTGAATAGATGTCAAATATGCAATATGAACGCTTGATATTTTTCGTTCGCACGGAAATGTGTACGTCAATTCGGTCAGAGAACGTATATTAAAAGGATGTACGTTAAGTGAATGGTGGTGTATATAATATATAAAGTTATTATAACAATACCTTGATTAGTACGATATTATATAGCAGTGGTGGCCAAAGCATCGACAGCGGTCGACTGGTTGTTCGTGTAACTATTCCTAGTGGCCCTGCTTTCTGATATGTACGGGTCTAAAACACTCAAAATCAAAATCAAGACAGTTTCTTTTGTTATATATACAGTCGGGATTATGGTTGTCGGGATTTCGATTGCCACTGGATATGTACACATCTTGATGATTTATTTTAAATTTATTTGTGGTTTTAAATTACTACTTTTTTTATGATCACTTAACACAGAGGTTCCCAAACTTTTTCGGTTTTCGGCGCCCTTAATACATCAGAATTTTTCCGCTTCACCAAGTCAAAACATTGGTCTATCTCAGTGCGAACTTAACACAGACGATGTCGGTAGACCTCCGCCTATAATTTAAAAAAATAGGTCGCCCGCAGTGATTAAAAGTTTGTCCACCCCTGCCATATAGGATGTATTAGTCGTATTATTTAAAGTATCAATTTAATTGACAAGTTTGAACGTAAAGTGGATGTCGTCTTCGAGAGTAAGTTGAAAGGTTTTCCTTTCTCTTTTTTTATGTTGCCACTTCTTTCCGACGCACTCACTTTTGTTTCGTTCAGGAGGAGCACTCCAGACGTCGAAGGGAGTGGATAAATAATAATAATAATTGATATGACAGGGATGGATGATGTATTTATACATAACGGGAAAACTAGCCTGCGATGTAATATTGGTTGAAAATTCCTGGGGGCATCGGGATCTGGGTCACTTGATATATGGACAGAGCGTGTTCCATCAATCTCTCTCTTTCTTTCTCCCTATCCTGAACATAAAAATGCGCGTTTTCCATCTCTCAAATTCAAGAGCTGAAAAAATAAAAATTGTGTGGACACATACATCGTGTCGCTGTGTTTATTTATTTTTTGTAATCCCAATGTTGTGGTTTTCGATCGATCGTTGAAAATTGTGCGTTGTTTTTATTTTATTTTTTATTTATTCGTTTTTTATTTTATTTTGGAAGTGGGCGGTGTGCTGCTGGGGGGCGGTTTGGGGCGCGCACGCGAAAATCTGCCGTCGCCGCGTTAACCCAGTTCTGTGGGAACGCCGAGGCAGAGGCCCATTAAAACATGATAAAATCGTGTCGGACGGACACGAAATCGCGTGATCACAGCGATACTTTTACACCACCATCCACCAAAACCGAGAGAATTCATCGGGATAGGACGAAAAAAGGAGCATATCGAAACGAAAAGGGCGATACATTGCGAGCGACCCTTGTTTCATCCGATGGAGACACCCCGCGTCGCGGCTTGCGAAACAGGATCAATACACATCTGTCTTTTGTTTCGACCGAAAAAAAAAAAACAACATAAAACACAAACTAAACTCGAACCTATGTCACATATCCGAAGGGGGTTTCACTCGACGTGCTACTATTACCAAGTGTTTTTCGTTTTTTGCATTATATAACTTTTATATCAAAGCTGCGCGCACTGTCAATAAAAAAAAATGTGTTATGAAACATTTCATATCGAACGTTTTTTTTTTCAGAAGATAGCTTTGTGCTGTTATCTAGTATACCTTTAGAAATGGTACCTAGTAGCGTTTGTCGGTATATTTAATTTAAAATCTTATTCCTGCGAATATTAATTACTTCTAATGGTGGTAGACATTTTGCTTTTTGGTAAACTTCCCAATGGAAGTTTTTACCATTATATTCTTCTGTAATTTGTTAGTTGGATGCCGTCTTGTAGGTTAACTTCAGTATATATTGATGCTCTGCAGTTCCCCTAATCCCTTTGTCTGTGTATCTGCTGCTATCTGTAACACTGTCATTGTCCATCGACTTGGCTGAAGGTCCATAAGCTGAACCTCTTTCATTTGACTATGCATTTATGATGATCTATGGCTCTATTGCTGCAAGCACCGCTCACAAAGGGCTCACAAAAGGCCTGGCTTGACCAGGATTTTAACCTGTGATAGGGCGACTTAACCATTCGACTATTAGTCGCCTCTATGTATTTTTTTAAGTTAAAATATACATTTATATTCACGAATACACGAATGACTTAAACCAAGGAGAAAGGATTTCTCCCCTTGGAAATCATTAATTTTGAACGAGTTTATTTACGGTTAATTAAGAAGAAAACAAATTCTTTCTTTGCTTTCAATTACATTTCAACTCCATTAATCAAGTTATATACTGCAGTAATCAGTAGTTTTAACTAAGACTAGATCAAACAAATCGTTTATCCTAGAATTAGTTATTTGTAGATTATGTTCTTAAGTAAATATATTTGGCAACTTATGGAAGTAGTTGTGTGAAATGAGCATAATCCGTTCCAGAATTCATTACTCCTAAAGCGAAACATTTTTTCCCATATAATATAATGCGTACGCTATAAACAAATATTACAAAAAAATCTAAGATGATTAACATATCTAAAGTCTAAAGATAAAATACACATAACACGTCTATTTTCTCGTTAAGCAAGGTTTGATAGTATATATTCCACAAGTACAAGAACTTTGTTGAGTTCAGGTAATCTGTAAATTGAGAATTGATTTTCCTTGAACATTATATCATTAAGTTTATTAGGAACATATTACCAACTTTGAGCTTAATTTCTGATATTATAATAATTACGTTTATTTTAGCAAAGTTATGCCTTTCAATTTGGTGTCTACTATTAGTGATTTTATATTTTCGTTTTTTTTTTGTATAGTTGACACATATTTTATTATTTTTATTGACTTTTATAAATTTTATAATATTTGAACGTAATTTCTTTGTAAAAAGTTTTGTTATTTTATAATAATAATTAAATGATATAAATAATTTGTCAATCTTATATTATAGTGTTCAATATTATAGTATTATAATCAATTGTAGTTAGGAATTTAAAAGGTAAACCCCGGCTTATGCATCTTCATGTGTATTATCATTACTGTACACTTAATGAGCAAAATGAATTGTAAGAAAAATAACTCGCTTAACAAGCGATGTTTCGCATAACGAGTGACGATGAGAATAGAAGTCTCGGATTCCGCGACTGCTTCATCATTTTTAAAACTTGTGTACACATATTATGTGTATTTTTTAATATATTTCACTATACGAGTAAAATCCGGAAATTTTGGAACGGATTAAACTTGTTAAGCGAGGTTCCACTGTACTTTTATCCGATACTCTTTCAGATTATTTACATACATATGAACCTTGATTGAAGACGAACATAAGTCAAAGTATAGAACATTAACTTCGCCGGAATGAGGATATTCAAGCAGAAGTAAAAAAAATAGTTACGTTGCTTGTTTTATTATTTATTCGGTGATTCTTTTCACCCTCGCTTTTTCTTTCGGGAGGTTTGCGCGCACTAAGAGCTTTCCTGAGATAGGAGGGGTGGCGTCAGTAAAATTTATAGATGTTTAGTGACCCTAAACATCGGACTGGCAACGAAAGTTTCTCCCCTCTTGGAAATCATTAATTTTAGACGAGTTTATTTACGATTAATTAAGAAGACCGTCGGCACAATCTCATCCATTATGAAAACTGAATCTTTCCTTGCTTTCAGATGCGACATTTCAGCTTCATCTAAAATTTATTGACGTTTTTAAGATTTTTTTAATCTCATATCTAAGAGAATATAGAAATATGTACAAAAAAAATGCTTTATTCTGTTCTGAAAATGAAAAGATATTGGAAAAATTCTAACGGAGAAAAACTTTCTCTTGGGTGGTGTTTTATCGCGAAATATCAATTTTATATATTGGATATTTTTCATCCATTTTCCCATGAAAGCGATCTCATCGGATCAGAGTCATTATTATTTTTTTTTCAATTGACTTTCACTTTTATGTTTGTATCTTCTTATGAAAAATGTATGGTAATTTATACAGCATCACATTATATATAAGTGAATTTTCAATATTCGATTGCAGCGCTATCTCTAAATCAATAAAAGTAAACAGATATTTAACATTGTGTCTTCGGAATGGAAGATTGTTGTTTTAGGATCTATATTATTACGATGGTTAGATAAGTAAACATTGAATTATTGAGAGAGTTTGGTTTGGTGGCAAGTAAATTCAACTCTTACTGCATGTATTTCATAGGGTTGAGGTAGGCGAAGGATAATATTGAAATGGTTGAAGTGACAGGAAACGGAAGCCTTGACTGTTCAAATATTTGTTTGGAGGTTGGGGAGTGTCGGAATGGCGCGGAGTGGTTGGAATTAATTTTCGGCTGAAAAACCACTTAAGCGTTCGGAAAGTGAACTTGTTTGAATACTAAATGGAAATTGCGAAAAGTCGGCGAGAAGCGCCTCGATGAAACGGGGAATGTGTATTCATCGATGAGATATAAAGATATTGTAGATGGTAACGCACAGAAACATAACTGCAGATGAATTGGCATTTTGCAGATGGAAAACGTGTTGTTTGTCGATCGAAAGAATATTTATTGGATTGGTAAACTAAATATATGGTAGATACACATAGCAGTCACGTCACGTTCTGCGGAATAAAAAAAATTACAAATATAGCACTCTAAATTGTATTTTTTTTATATTACTATTATATTATAGTAAATATATATATGTATAGTAAATAATCAATGTATCTACAAACAATATTGATAAGTAATTATGTCCCAAGAATAAGTGTTTGTTCATATAAGATATAGTACGTTTGATATTTGTTGGCATACCGTACGTGTTTTACTTATTATGACCATTAACTCAGCCATGAAGTTTATTGTATATTAACCGCATTTTATACATTATTAGACCTTGACAGTGACATTTTATTTAACTAATTGTTTTATTCCAATATACATTATAAGAATTATTTTAATAATAATAATAATCGTTATTAGTCACAATGATGGTTTCGTCTTATAAAATGACATTGACGTTTCAGTTGTCAAACTGTTTTATTTTTATGTACAGTCTTATAAAATGACATTGACGTTTCAGTTGTCAAATTGTTTTATTTCCTTATATAGTATTAGATATTGTCACGTTTCAATTGACATTTTTTATTTTAGTGTACTGCATTAGACAATTATAGTTACGTATTATAAAATGAGATTGACGTTTCAATTGACAAACTATTTTATTTTTATGTAGTCTTATAAAATGACATTGACGTTTTAGTTGCCAAATTATTTTATTTTCTTATATAGTATTAGATATTGTCACGTTTCAATTGACATTTTTTATTTTAGTGTACTGCATTAGTCAATTATAGTTACGTCTTATAAAATGACATTGACGTTTCAATTGTCAAATTGTTTTATTTTTATGTACAGTCTTATAAAATGACATTGACGTTTCAGTTGTCAAATTGTTTTATTTCCTTATACAGTATTAGATATTGTCACGTTTAAATTGAGATTTTTTTTATTTTAGTGTACTGTATTAGACAATGATAGTTACGTGATAATGATAGTAGAAAATCTTATAAAATTCTGATAAGATGGACTTTTTAAATAAGATCTTATTAAATTGTGATAAGATGGAAATTGCACAAATATTTTATAAAATAACAACATAATTTAGTTATCACATAAATTATAATCGAAATGATTGATTTTAATGTAGGAAGTTTTAGGATTATTGAGGAAATGAGAGAAACAGTATAAATTTAAAAGAACAATTCTCACCTGGAAGTCCTCCCCAAGTGTCCAAATGCTTTCTGAATCTGGTTACAATTCGTTAGCAGGAAAGTGTTTCAATTTGCTATTGCAGGACGAAAATATAGCATTTTCAAATCTAGATGTTTGCAGGTATAGTTTTCATAAAATCTCATTGAGGGATTTCCAATCAACGTTGTGCTGAAAATAAAAAGTTTATATTAATAAAGTGTATTTGATTATTTCATTGATTCAAATTAAAATTGATGAATACATACGAATCAGTCACCTCTCAGTAAATTAACAGTTTCGTCTAATTGGTCTCTAAAATGTGTTGTATGTTTCATCCTCCTTGTCCAACAATTCGTCCATCAACGTAGAAAACATAGAACTGAAAATAAGCCATAAGAATTATTATAGTGAAATGCATTTGGAATATTAAAATTAATAATACACAACTTTGAGAAAGACTTGAGGATGATCTCTTACCATGGCATTGTAGATAAAGTTTTGCAGAATTAGCATGTTCACAAATTCCTCATGCAGCAACAATACCATATCTTGAGATAATAGGTTTATCCAAAACTGAATTGCCAATTTATCCAGCTGAATTGCCAATAGGATTGCATATTTCGATTTACCAAAGATCGCTGTGAAAATAAATAATTTGAATTATGCATTTGAACAAAAATACATACAATAAAAATGTAATCAATAGCCCTTTGTATCAGTAAAATAACATTGACGTTTCAATTGTCTAACCATTTTATTTTTATGTAAAGTCTTATAAAATGACATTGACGTTTCAGTTGTCAAATTATTTTAATTCCTTATACAGTATTAGATATTGTCACGTTTCAATTGACAAACTGTTTTATTTTTATGTAGTCTTATAAAATGACATTGAAGGTTTAGTTGTCAAATTATTTTATTTCCTTATACAGTATTAGATATTGTCACGTTTCAATTGACATTTTTTATTTTAGTGTACTGTATTAGACAATAATAGTTACGTCATTTTACAACGTTTCAATTATCAAACTGTTTTATTTTTATGTACTGTTTTATATAATGTCATTGACGTTTGAGTTGCCAAATTGTTTTATTTTAGTGTAAAGTCTTATAAAAGGACATTGACGTTTCAATTGTCAAATTGTTTTATTTTTGTGTATTAAAGAGTGGCAGTGGCGTTTCATTTAACAAATTGTTTAATTTGTTTACAGTATTACACAATGATAGTTACGTTTCAGTTGTCAAAATGTTTTATTTTAGTGTACACAAATAGACAATGGCCGTCACATTTCAGTTGTCATATACTTATTTTATTGTGCAATATTAGAAAATGGCAGAATAAAATAAAAATAAAGTGTTGGTCTTATAAAATTGTAGAAAGTATCGTTTGATTGACTGACGTATAAATGTATAAAAGAGTATCGGTGATCTATTTGAAAGGATGTTCGTCGAAATGAAAAAAGTTTCGGAACGAAGTGCCAAGGAGTCACGATAACTCGATTCGAGTCACGATAACTTTGGAAATCGACTTGCAAGTTTTATTTGAAGACATAGAGCCTATCTTTTGAAGAGCGAATGATTGCCTTATCGTACACATGAACTCGACCAATTCTATTTGACTTTAGTTTGTGACTGGGGGATAACTTTTGATAGAAAGAAAAGAAACTTGGATGATATCCTTTTCATTGTGCAATATGGCAATTGTATATCTTTGAATGATCAAAGCTCATGTCTATAAAAGTTTTCCGAATTTCAAGCTAAATTAATCATTTTGTTGTTAGAAACCTAAATTTTCATTAATTGTTGATGAAATACATAGTTTAACTTTTGTCACCTAGTACTATTTTCATTGGTACGCGGAATACGGTAGGTAGACCTTAAAAATATTTTGACAATACTCTTCTTAAAATGCCAGGTGGCGGTTAGTACTTAGGGTAGGTAGAGGTAATCGTTTCCTTTTAACTACTTAGGATGCGCTTCTTAAAATCAGCGTTATAAACCAGTTATTAATAAGCTTCAGTTTTTGTTATTTTTTCTGAAAGTTAAGCAAAGTTAATACTGCTTAATTCAATCTGAAAATATGTGCTTCTTAAATAGTTAGCGTTATCAACCAGTTAAAAAAAAGTTCTAGTTTCAAATATTACTGATTTTGTTAATAAATTTCAGTTTTTGTTATTATTTCTGAAAGTTAAGCTTCCTTTTAACAACATCGGATTAGTTGAATTATGGAGACAATTTATTGAAACAATACTGCTTAATAAAATCTGAAAATATGAGCTTCTTAAAGTCAACGTTATCAACCAGTTATGAAAAAACTCCAGTTTCAAGTATTATTACTAATTTTGGTAATAAATTATATTTTTTGTTGTTTTCCTGAAAGTTAAGCAACATCTGTCATGAATATTGTTTGGATGGTGACTAGTGGGTGCTGTTCTCGAAAAAAGAGTTGGGATGCAAAGTTTTGCAATATTTCAGGATTTTTAGTAAACCAGGAAATTTTATTTTAATAATAATGATATTTATTGCAATAATAAAAAATAAAATTAACCATTTTAATTCAAAACTAAAGCATGCTTTATATTAATATTAAAACTTAGATATTACAGAGATTTTTTTAATACAAAACTTAGTAAAAACATATTTATTTTTATTGTTTGTAAAAGTGTTTTATTTTATTTAATATAATTATATAAATTTTTTAATTGTTTATATGTGACTGTTACAATAAATATTTTTAATAAAACAGTAAACATTTTCTTGTTGATTTTTACATAGATATACCAACGATTTTTGTGTGGAATGTTCTAAAAATGTTTAAGGATTGCTAGTCAATAACCATTTGTATACGTGTCGTCCCGGGTTTTACAACATGAATCTCGGGAGTCGGTATTTCTCGAATCCCGGGAAGGACTACTAATGGTGATAGTTCTTTTTAAAGTTGGGACTAAGAGGGTCCAATGAACGAGCCAACGGACCAACGGTTTTCAGTACTGAGAAAAAAAAATATCACAATGTAGGCAATAAACTTTAGTTTACGAAAGTTAAGCAATATATTTTGTGGTTATTAATTGGTTGGGTGATCGATTTACTTTTCAAACTTGGGACTAATTGATTTTCTAGTTAATGAAAAACTCATGATTAATGGTCATAAAAATATATGTCGGAGCGTCAACACCAAATACTATAGTTTACAAATAGTAATTAAATCGTAACAAATGTATTAAATCATAGAATCAAGAAGTAGCAATGCAATACAGTTTTCCAACTCTGACCTTTTATGTATTTTTTTGTCATTTTTCCTTCTCTTTCCACGCACGAGGAAATCTCGAATTCCCATAAATCTAAGATCATGATTGTCTTCTTAATTTTTTCACTTTGATATACATATTATATAAAATTTAAGAATTTTTTTAACTATTTGTAATTTTCCTGTTTTTATATGTAATCAATATTGTTTGTAGTTCCTATAGACAAAAGTCTGTTATGTATAATATTATATATCTTTTGTTTTTTGAATTGATCGATCGAATCTTTAATGAGACGGACTGTTTTCAGGCGGAGGCTCTGAAATGGATACTTTGGCGGCGACATTATATTTTCCACTGGATATTGCGGAAGCTTCCCTTTTTAGACTTCCCTCCGCCGATCACAAAAACCACCCTGCCGCCCCTTCCGCGAGCTTCCGTTTACTCGTCGTCAGCCATTCAAAGTGTCTGATATCGGAGACGTCGCGGTTACATAACACCAAGGGACTTGTTGCTCACCCCCTCATCCACCGCCGCGTCGCAATCTAATTCCCGATATTCGTTTCGATTTTTTCGAAAGGATTCCATCCCCTAAATAGAGCACCATAGGAGAGACAAACAAAAAAAAATCTGTTACGTAAAAAGCATGTTTATGCGCGCATTTGGAAACGAATATATTACTGTTTGTGCGTGTGAACGTGATTTGGTTGGAAATAAGGGATATGTACGGGGATTCGATTAAGTTTCTTGTCTCGTTTACGACTTTGCTATCAGGCGACGTTCGATAACCGAGGAGAAATATGGCAACGATCTATTTCCATCGAATTTACATAAAAGTGTATTTGGAATGAGCCAGCAAAAAAAAACATTAAAAATAAATCTATGTGTTAGTTCTCACACAAAGAAAATAAATTAATTGAAAATTTAATATTAATAACCGAAGACGTCGTTTCCTCGATTTTAGCGTTATCCGATATAACAGTTTACTCGAAGCCTAAAAAAACTCGAAATGCACCAATTTAATATATATTAAAGTGACTTTGTTTAACGCTGATTTGTTTAGCACTGGTTTTCTAGGAATGCATCATACACGCTAAATTATAATAATTTGATATTACATTGAAAACTTCAAGATTGACATGCATATTTCCTTTCCATGCAATAATACATTTAGACTCTAACTCTATCCTCTGCAAGCCCTACCCGTGGAGCCGCGTTATTATTTGTGGTTAATTTTCTTTTATGTTTATAGGGAATATTAATTTAATTTAGTTTTCTTGTAGAATATTTTTTTTTGGTATACTTTTTATTATTATTTGTAACTTATTTCTTGCAATTGAAACTTTAAATAAAAAATCGATATTAATAACAAATAATTTAAGAATATTTTACTATTAATAACGAAGACTACTGAAGGAAATCAATAATTCTTCAAAGATACATACCAATAGAAAACAAAAATGTAAGAATATCTACACATTCTTATATTTTTGTTTTTGAACTTTTTTGTACTTGAGCCAATCATATTTTAAATCTATATCATTAGATCTTTATAATTTACCATACATATTATTGTATTAATCACGAATATTGTTGTAGATAATAAAACAATCATTTGTAAGAGTATATTATATTGAAACAACTGATTATTATTATTACAATTATAATGCAAATAAACTTATAAATCAATAATAGTTATGTAAATTATAATTTTGTTTACTTAAAGAAATATTTTGTTTATAAAATATGTGAGAATGTAAGTATACTATAGCAACAGCAGGTATTTTTGAAACGAGAAAGTTGGTATTTCTTTCCCCCCCAATAGTTTCAACCCCCAATGAACCCACCTTTTCGTGTATAAATACCTGACGCTCAGTTCTCTCTGGGACTTGTGTGCATCAACATCTCTGTTTTCCAGTTTTAAAAATACTACTTTTTAGCAATGGCTTCAGTTGACGAGATTAATAATTCTGTAGTGGATGACGTTGTAGTGGATTCAGTGGTAGCTACAGATGAATTCATGCTGCTGGAAGAACGTTCTGGTACGGACACGGTTGTTATAGAAGACGCAGAGGTGACAGCGATCAAAGAAAGGATGAAGGAGATGGACGATGAGGTGAGGAAATTGAATGAACTCCAAAGTGAAGTTGAAAAACAATACAATACTAGTGCCACGACGTCAACGGGATCGGCGAGTCCTCTAAACATTTCTTTGGAAGATAAGATTAAGTCCGATAACAGCAGTGTGTATGTGGGGAACGTCGATTACGGGACGACGTCTGCCCTTCTGGAGGCGCACTTCCATGGCTGCGGCGCCGTCAAGAGGATCACCATACCCGTGAACAAGTTTAAGGGCAATCCGAAGGGGTTCGCCTACATAGAGTTCGCTGAGCCTTCATCGGTGGAGTTGGCCATGAAGATGGACGAATCTCTTTTGCGCGGAAGACAGATCAAGGTGATGCCGAAGAGGACGAACAGACCTGGATTCTCAACCACAAACCGTCCGCCCAGAAGGGGTACACCCGGATATCGCGGCAGAGGTTCACGCAGACCCAGCAGAGGAAATTTCGCTAATCCCCGTGGGTTCGGCGGGCATAGAAGAGGAGTCAGCCACTTCACACCTTATTAATAGATTTTCGGGACTATCCACTAGTTCAATATAATGATCAAGGCAATTTTTCATAGGACAAGCATCTAACGGATTACGAAAGGGACTAAAATCGGCGCTATAGAATGGGTAAATTGGGCATTTGCAAGTCTGAGCCCCGAGCGGCATAAGCTCTAGCGCCGGAAACAAAATTAAAGTATATAAATGTGCATTCTATTTAGCCTTAGGACATTTGTTAAATATACTTTAAATAAATAATATATAAACCAAAAAACAATTTTCATTATTTTTACATTATTTTGATGAAATTTAAAGTTTTGCATTTAGGTATTATGTACTATTTACAAAATAATTCGATATTACATTGAAAACTTCAAGATTGACGTGCATGTATTATTCACAAGCAATAATACATTTAGATTTAGACACCCTCTACCTAGAATCTGAAAGGAGTCAGCCACTTCACACCGTATTAAAAGACACAACAAAACTAAAAACGTCGTTTAGGATTTCCTCGATTTTAGCGTTATTCGATATAACAGTGTACCAAAAAAGCTCAAAATGTGCCTATTTATGATATATTAAAGTGACCTTGATTAACGGTGATTCGTGTAGCACTGGTTTTCTAGGATCTATTATCATATACGCTAAACGAGGTTTTATTGTACATTTACATAATAATATAGTTATATCTTTCTGTATGTTTTTAGCATAAAAATTTTAAACCAACATTTTATCAACTTTTTCTTTTATTTAATAATACTCGAATACCTTCACGATTTATATGATGATAACCTTTTTAACTAGAAATATAGCTGAATTAACGATGCCTAAATTGGTTTATTTTAAATAACATTTCTGGTTTTTAATGTTAATGATATTATTTTTCAATTTAATTTTGCTAAAGTTAATGTAGTAGTAAAACAGTGGCGGGCACAGATAATTTGGTTAAGGAGCGCCATGTTGCCCACAAGCTCCTGTTTTTGGGTATTTTCCCTATTTTTGGACCATTTTATAATGTTTCTTTGAATCCTTAACATTCCTGGTATAAACCATTTCGTACGAGTTGGCATTTACATGGAAACGTTTTTTTCTGTACTGTTTTGCATTGCTCTTTCAGCCATCAATACCATAATTACATCACCACTTGATTTATCGCGCTTTAATGCCATTTTGAAATCCACTTGTTACTTTTCAAATCACTAGTTAACATGCAGTTAATTACCAAGTTTGCTGTAGCGTTTATTCATTGTTTATAATCACTATTTTTATGGACTTTATTTTGGTAAAAATATGTTATTCTTGTTATTAATTGGGTCACGTTTGAAAGCTTGAAGAAATGGAATTCAGCTAATCACATGTTTATTAGTAACGGGAAGGATGACTTAACACTTTCAATAACCGCGTGGGTTGGGCTTTCTGTTTTACTGCGGATACCATATTTTGCACTATTCTCAGACATTGCCGAAAATATGCAAATTTCCGAAGAGAATGCTAAAAATTTTCATTGTTATATAATTACAAATAATTTATTTCATGAAATTCATAGTTTTGCATTTAGGAATTATGTACTATTTACAAAATAATTCGATGCTACATTGAAAACTTCAAGATTGACATGCATATATTTTTTGCAGGAAATAATACATTTAGGTTTAGACACCCTCTAACTAGATACGCTATAGTATATACGTTAAACGAGGTTTTATTGTACATTTACATAATAATAAAAATCAACATTATTTTATCACTCATTTCTTTTATTTAATAATACTAAACAAGTAGCTGAGTTAACGATACCTAAATTGGTTTATTTTAAATAACATTTCTGGTTTTTAATGTTAATGATATTATTTTTCAATTTCATTTCGCTAAAGTTTTATTTTATTTATTTTTTGGACCGTTTTATAATATTTCTTCGAATCCTTAACATTCCTGGTATAAACCATTTCGTACGTATTGGCATTTACGTGGAAACGTTTTTTCCTGTAATTTTTTGCATTGTTCTTTCAGTCATCAATACTGTAATTACATCACCACTTGATTTATCGCGCTTTAAAGCCATTTTGAAATCCACTTTTTACTTTTCAAATCACTAGTTAACATCCAGTTAATTACCAAGTTTGCTGTAGCGTTTATTCCTTGTTTATAATCACTAATTTTGTGAACTTTATTTTGGTAAAAATATGTTATTCTTGTTATTAATTGGGTCACGTTTGAAAGCTTGAAAAAATGGAATTCAGCTAATCACATGTTTATTTGTAACGAGAAGGACGTCTGTAACCGTTTCAATAATCGCATGGGTTGTGCCTTATGTTTTATTGCGGATACCATATTTTGCACTATTCTCAGACATTGCCGAAAATATGCAAATTTCCGAAGAGAATGCTAAAAATTTTCATTGTTATATAATTACAAATAATTTCTTTGATGAAATTCATAGTTTTGCATTTATGTATTATGTAATATTTACAGAATAATTTGATATTACATTGAAAACTTCAAGATTGACATGCATATTTCCTTCACATGCAATAATACATTTAAATTTAGACTCTAACTCTATCCTCTGCAAGCCCTACCCGTAGAGCCGCGGTATTATTTGTGTTGTTATTTATTTTTTTGATATATTTTATGAAACTTTAAATAAAAAATCGATATTAATAGCAAGTAATTTAAGAATATTTTACTATTAATAACAAAGACTACTGAAGGAAATCAATAACTCTTCAAAGACAGTTACCAATAGAAAACATTATTATTATTACAATTATATTACAAATAAACTTATAAATCAATAATTGTTATGTAAATTATAATTTTGTTTACTTAAAGAAATAGTTTGTTTATAATATATGTGAGAATGTAAGTATACTATAGTAACTGCAGGTATTTTTGAAACAAGAAAGTTGGTATTTCTTTCCCCCCAATAGTTTCAACCCCCAATGAACCTACCTTTTCGTGTATAAACACCTGACGCTCAGTTCTCTCTGGGACTTGTGTGCATCAACATCTCTGTTTTCCAGTTTTAAAAATAGTGCTATTTTAGCAATGGCTTCAGTTGACGAGATTAATAATTCTGTAGTGGATGATGTTGTAGTGGATTCAGTGGTAGCTACAGATGAATTCATGCTGCTGGAAGAACGTTCTGGTACGGACACGGTTGTTATAGAAGACGCAGAGGTGACAGCGATCAAAGAAAGGATGAAGGAGATGGACGATGAGGTGAGGAAATTGAATGAACTCCAAAGTGAAGTTGAA